>NC_085140.1:434104790-434130204 GCF_024139115.2 Armigeres subalbatus | reverse complement strand
ACTAAGCGTTACGTATTGCTAATATATTTTTGGTCTGCCCTAACTGGAGATATCGACTTATGAAAAAAATGTAATTGACAGAAAAAATATAAATTTGAATCGGAAAGATATTGAGCATATTTTCCCATCAAAAGTTGCATTTTTATGATCTAAAAGTCACCTAAAGACGACTTTTTCGAGAAATCTAAAACAAAAGTAGATCAAAATAACTGTTTTCTGATACACCTAATCCAATTAGGTAAAATGCTCTAAATCAGCCAACTTAAGAGCTACAGAAAAAGTTTTTTAAATAAAATTGATTGGAATAAGCGCTACAACTTTGCAGAACAGAACATAAATGCATCCTTCCGCGTAAATCTGTATCCTGGATCATAGTGATGTGCACTCGCTTGACTGTGGATAACAACAGTAAAGCACATGTGAGATTGGACAAATCAAGCATCCGAAAGATATTCAATTTGCAAGAAAGAGCTAACCACGTGGAGGCTGGTACACGGATTCTGATGGCTTTTCCGCGAACGTGACCTTAATGGTCTTGTTGTGTAGGGGTTATCACGCCTATCTAGAGAGTAGGAGGTTGAGGGTTTGAGTCCCTCCAAGACCCACCCTAGTCACCTTTTGCCCCTTCCGTTTTCCATACCATCTTAATTGATCAGTGCCTCTATTAAAGTGAAAGATTCTATTCTGTCAGTTGAGATACGCTTCATTCGAATAACTGGAGTTCGAAAAAATGGGCAATTGCAAGGAAAACATATTTCTTATTTCTGATTTCAAATATATTATTGAAGAAGAAATTATATTTCTACCAGTTTGATGATGCTCCATAAATTGATTCACGGCAAAATTTCAAATTGACGTGATATGCACCAAAAGTCAAATGCGTTTGCCGCTGTCATTTGAATAGATCGGGGCTACCCAATTGACATCTGTGTATTCAGTTGAGATGTACGTTGGCTTAGTTCACATTCGGGTCAAAAAGTTCAATTGACTTTGAGATTTCACGGCACTGGTTGCTACTTTCATTCCTTTGTGAATCTGCAAGAATACTGCCATGTCAAGCAAAGTTGTCCCATGTCGTTTTTTTACGATGCCATTCCCACTGTGCTGGCCAGAATTTTAATAATCGATTATATTTTATGAAGCCCATCGCCTTCTTTGTCATCTCAATCTAAACATATTCATATTCGGCTTTGCAATGTAAATTTTCAAATGAATATCAGTCCGTGAGTATTTATTTAAATTTAGTAAATTTTGAATCTCCGTAAACTGAACATATTTTGGATGGTTTAAATACACATAGATCCAATCCTGACGTTGAATCGAGGCACATGTCAACATAATCGAGGCTAATTATGTTTTTTTCGCGCAGTCACCGTACTCAGTGGTAATCAAATAAGTGAATATATAAAAGTAAACTGAGTAAGTCATTTTATGTTTTGAATATTCATGCGACGTTTGTCTACGGATGAAGTTGTTCGTGAAGATGAATATTTCATGCTCTGGTGCTGGAGTATCGCATTTCCTCAGACAAGTTATTTCTCTAGTAGACATCATTGCTAGACTTGCCAGCAATCCTTTCTAATTTTTAAAATCCATTGATGGATTCTATTGTTGGTTACCAGGGCAGCAAGAAGGCCATCAACTAAAAACGACATAGGACAACTATGCTTGGGATGGCAGAATAGATAACAGAAATGCCATGGGTTGTCGATCTTCTGCATCTATACCCTAATTTTAAGCTTAATTTATGGTACTTGTATTAAATTAATCTGAGAACATGGTGTTAATTCACTCATTCCCCTGTAGTACATGAATGGAAATCACTTCGCACTGTGGCAGATACTACACTCCGGGTTGGTAGCTCCGAACCTTTCAACACGTTCTCCGTATGTGCAATCACCATGTGAACTACTTCAACACCATCCGTCCACCTGTTGGACCGAAACCATAAAAGCTAAATTCAGTAACCATCAGATGCGAACTGTGGGAATCGATTTGTGTTTTGTGTTTCCATCTGAACTGTTTCCCCATATGTAGCAACATGCCCAAGTGCTGGCTGGCAGCATTCTTCTCCGGCACCGATTACACCACACCGCTTCTGCTCGCATGTTCCAATTGAATAAATTACCGGTGAAGCTTTATTTTATCATTACACTTCCAGTTAAGATGTGTGCAATTTATTGCGAATCAGTTTTTTTGCGCTCGTCGACATGGTTCCCAGGACCACCTCCCCGTGCACACCGAGACAACGAGGTGCATTGCCATCCTCAGCCATACATGTGTGGGAGAATGTCTTCTTTGTTGCCGAGTGGGTGGTTGTTCGAATTGATTGGTCAAGATTTGGGTTCGCTTTGTTGCTATTTCATTTAAGTCACTGACAAACCGATGACTGGGTTTCACGCATGAGCTCTTCATGGTCGTGGTTCAAATCAGTAATTAAAATTCATCGTCAGAAAGTGGAAGCACCTCTCAGGTTGGAAGCGTTGATGTTTCGAAATTGAAACCACTTCGTTCAATTTATGGCATAGTGCTTCGGTATTCCGATAGAAATCACGGGTAAAAATCACATAATTCATCTGTCAGTTCCAACCACTCGCAAGGCACGTGGATAATGCGTTTTATGATTTTATTGGCGGCCGATTGGAATGCGTAACGCATTGCACGGATCAGCTAAACGCCCATTTGTAAAGCTTTAAGGCGATGAACGACGACTTCTGAATCTATAATCCGCGCATTAGGCTCATTCTCCGAGTGTGGTGCTCCATCAATTTTATCAGAAGGCAAACTATCCGTCGATAATAAAATTTGCATTTTATTACCTCACTATGGCAAAAATTAGACTCGTAGATCAAAAAATGGACTGCCCTGCTCCGCGCTATCAGCAGCAGTTTATGCACCAGGAACCAGTTTGCTCGAAAATTTAAAATATTCCAAAATATTTACGAGCCAACGACGACGCGACAGCTCAGTGAAGAAGAGGGCAAAACTTGATCGATGGCGCGACATCGAAGCGCGAAGGTCCGCGAAAGGAGCTGTTAATTTAATTGCAAACTCCACTATCTCCCGACGACGGCAGCAGCGGCAGCGACCGGCTACGGCACCGGCTTGATGGACGTACATTCACCTGACATGGACGAACCGGATAGGCGAGATCGGTCCTCGAGGGAGAGAAAAAATGTACGGTCATCGTCATCATCGCTTCATTTGGCTACAGTGTTGACTGATCGCTGTCAAACGATAAACATGGAAGCACCTCACCGGTCTGATTTTATTTGCACGTGAAATAATTGCTGATTATGGTATTCTCGGATTTCTGTTATTTGTTAGCTGAACAATCAAATTTGAATAATCCGGCATCGCAGGTTCGAAGGAAATTTAAGACGTCGTATCAATCTCTTCTCGTCGTTTCGTTCCAATGACGCTAATTTTATTGTCTGGTTTGTTCTAATGTAACGTAAATTTCGCAGGGTAAGGGAATTTCAACGGGAGAATAACTCATTCCAGAAGGGAAGGGAAAATGTAAATTGGGAAGTGGAAATTTCAAATAGTAAATTCGGAATTGGATAGTTATGCTTATGGGTATTGAAAAATTCTCGCGCTTATAATCAGGGTCATAACGGGCGAAACGGTATTGATCGATATCTCTTACCTGATGTTATATTTTGTTAATAATTCAATTGTTTCAATAGCTACAACCGTGATTATTGATTCTGGTTCTTTATGCAATCATCCTTCATCACACTAAATCATTAAATCTTTGGCAAACTACCTCAATTCGCCACATTATTAAAAACAAAACATCGACGAAGATAAAACGCAATCGGAAACTTAAAATAAAAAAAAAAATATGAAGCATAAATCAAAACCCGGATTAATCCACCTACAGTGAGATTTTGACCCTTCCTTAATTTAAAGGAAATATTTTCAGACTCCAGTATTTTAAACGAAATAAAACTACTCAACCTCCCATGGCGATTGAACGTGTGAAATGACAAATTAATTGCCTACCAAAATGCGGATTCCATGGGTTGAGTGACAACAAAACGAATGATTCCGCACTGTACGTCAGGTTGCCTATATATTAGGCGCTCGCCGGATTGAATAGCTATTGTAACATGTGGTAACATGGTTGGATAGAAACTATCGTAACGCAGGCAGCATGTATACTCGTAATTTCCAGAGACCTTGATATTAATTAATCCAGAACTAACTTAATCAGTCATTGATCTGAACGAAACTCAATAGCGTTCAATAATAACATATGTTTTGCCTTATTTTGTAAAACTAATGATGTTTAATAGCTTAAAAATGAGCGAGATTTATATGGTAGTAAATATTGGAATTTGCACACATACGCACACATACATGCATATAAGTGGACTATTAGTATCTCAAAACATGCTCACATTTATTGTCTAGCTTCCACTAAAGAAATTTTTGAAATCCCTTCAAATTTTTACGTTTTTGCTTTTCTAGAGAAGGTTTTGTGGTACATGCTTCTATCTGTTCCTCAATTAAAATCAATTGTTTCTATGAAAACAAATCCGAAAAATAAGCATATTTTCATATCATATCATTTATTGTAATTATATTTTCAATATTGAAGGAAATTTGTTTTAAATACCATGCATTTTATTTCATAAGAGGTTTATGATAGATTGATACGTAACACGCCTGCGTAACGCATACAAAGTGAAGTTATAGACACTTCCGAAGAAACGGTCAAAAATGATATCGGAAAAGGAAGTTGAAGAATGAAGAATCAGAAATCGGAAAACAGCGAACAGTTACTGGAAATCACAATCGAAATTCGTGATTCGTAAAACAATAAATGTCCTAAAATTTTGAATATTGCACAAGGAACTTAAAACTTGAAGGTCCCAAGCTTAGAACTTCACATTTTGTGTTGGTACTAGGATTGGATTTCATTGCCGGAAGAGAGCTGGCACTTTCTCTCACACTGTGCACAATGCGGAGATTTAAATAAACACCACAGAGAGTGACGTTGATACTCATTGTGTAACAAGGCCAACACGTTGAGTGAGAACGCAGCTTGAGAGTAAGAGAATCGATATTGTTTTCAATGGTGCTCGCAGAAATATTTTGGAGACCAAATATATTTTGCTTTGAAAAATCAATCAACAACGTCTAACTTAGAGGGGCGGTGCTTATTATAAAAGAAGAAATTTCTACATAGAGTTCCATGGAAAAAATATAAAATTTCCATAAATAAATCAATAATAGCCAAAAAATAAAAAATAAAACAATTACAAAATTTTACACAGAATAAATATCTTTTCCACAAAAAAAATAAAAACTAAAAAAATAAAGTCGAGTCAAGTACGAGACACTGAAGACGACCACACAGTTGTGGTCGAAATACGTATCTGCAATATATAATATATAATATATATAAGGAAGAAGGAATAAGGCGGAAGCAAGGTCCAGGGGTCGCTCAAACTGAAGGATAAAGAAGGGAAAGAAGAATGAAAAGTGAAGAAGGAATAAAGAGGAATAGTGAAGTACGGAAGAAGGAAAAAAGAACAAAAATTGAAAAGGGGAAATACATTCAATCGTAGGATTAGTATCGGTGCAATTTATCGTCCTTCAAATCGTAAACATGACATGGTGTACATCGACAATCACATCAATTCGATCGGTTCATTATTTTCCCGCCTGAACAACAACGACTTGACTCTCCTGTATGGTATCTATAATCAAGCTGGAGTGGTTTGGAATATCACTAATAACGAGCATCCAGTAATTGACTATTTGCGATCCCATATGCCGACACAATGTTGTGCTCTGTTTGACGGCTTCGATCTACATCGTCTGGCGCAAATCAATGCGGTGATGAACCGCAACTCCCGACTACTCGACTTAGTTTTGGTGAACGATGTTGCACTTCCTAATTGTACAGTATCCGAAGCTCCTGAGCCTTTAATAGGACTTGATGCTGATCATCCGGCATTGGAAACATTAGTTGATATTTCCATCCCTATTCAGTTCGAAAACATAGAAGATCCTGTGGCGTTTGATTTCAATAGGGTGGATCTCGTTTCTATGAAGCACGCACTTACGCAGATCGACTGGCGACTTGTTGATACCTTTGGAAGCATTGACGATGCGGTTGAATTCTTCACCCTTACTCTAAATCAAATTATCTCGGACTGCGTGCCTCTTCGTCGACCTGCTCCTAAGCCTGCATGGGGCAATGCGCGGCTTCGATATTTAAAACGCTTAAGAGCTAAATCGCTTCGAAAATACAGCCAATCCAGGAATGTTTTCACCAAGCGATCCTTCGTTCTGGCAAGCAATAATTATCATATCTACAACCGTTACCACAAACGTTACACCTGGCGTATGCAGCAAAAACTTCGTCGTCATTCTAAGACATTCTGGTCGTTGGTGAAGTCAAAAAAGAATGAGGGAGGCCTTCCTGCTGACATTTTTTTTTCGGGGAAACAGGCGCGTTCGATCTGCCAGATTGACAAATGTAACCTTTGGCGGATGGCCTCAAGCTAAAGTTTTCAACGACACCAGTGCCTAGTGTGGATGCAGTTTATACAGATCTGAAAGCTGCTTTCTGATCGAGTTGATCACGGTATATTGCTTGCGAAACTGATATAGCTAGGCGTCTCTCCAGATTTAGTACATTGGTTCGGCTCGTATCTGAAAAACCGCAAACTCGGTGTCAATCCGAACATTTTACATGCTGTTCGGGAGCTCCCCAGGGTAGCAATTTGGGGCCGCTGTTTTCAATTTTCGTGAACGACGTTGGATTCGTCCTTCCATCTGGATGCTGGGTATTCTATGCCGACGATGTCAAGATATTTGCTGTTATCAGACACCATGCCGATTGCCTGCAGCTACAGCAGTTCATCAACGATTTCAGCGAATGGTGCAGCAGGAACCTTCTTACGCTGAGTATCCAAAAATGCAATTTGATAAGTTACCACCGAAAGCAAAACCCAATTCATTTCGATTACACAATTAACGATCTAACACTGCTGCGTGTTTATACAGTACGGGATCTTGGTATTATGCTAGATTCAGCTCTTACATTCAAAACGCATTATCCGGAAGTTGTTACTAAAGCTAATACACAATTGAAATTCATCTTTAAAATCGCTAATGAATTTTGGGACCCTTTTTGCCTGAAAGCACTGTATTGCTCATTAGTTCGATCGATTGTCGAATTTGGATCAGTTATTTGGAGCCCATATCAGAGAGTTTGGATTACTAGACTGGAAACCGTACAAAAGAAATTTGTTCGCTACGCCCTGCGTCATCTTCCTTGGAACGACGCTGTTAACCTACCGCCCTATGAACACCGATGTCAGCTACTGGGATTAGACACTCTGGAGCGTAGAAGATCGATAGCTCAAGCTGTTTTTGTCGCGAAAAGTAGATTCTCCTGAAATGCTTGCTGCTTTTCAAATGTATGCACCAGAACGACCACTACGAACCAGAAACATCCTTTACCTTCCACCACGTGTTGCTAATTACGGACTGCACGATCCTCTTCGGTACATGTCATTACGCTTCAATGAGTACTATAGTGCTTTCGACTTCAACTCTACGCCCAACGCCTTCCGACTACGGCTGGTGCGTATGTTACGCAACGGAATCAGGTGAGATGTCGCCCAATTTAAATAATCTGTGAATATGTCGAACCAGTTTTTGTATTGTTTGTTAAAAGATATGGGGTTTTTATGCCTCTTTCAGTCGTTATCTCAAATAAGCTTTTCCCCATCCGTATTTCATTAAGAAATTTTTTGTCAGATGAAATAAAATAAACAGAATAAAACAAATAAATGAAAAAGGGAAAGATGAATTACTTACACCTAACTGTTTTAAGGATTAAATTTATTTTATCCCTTATTCTTGTATTTAACTAATATTTTCATTTAAAGTGTTTAGCCTCTAACGAGTCTTCGCCGTGTATCCTCCATCTCTCTTCTACCAACATTCAAATGTTGCGAATAGCGTCGAGCAAAAATTGAATATTCAAATTACTAACCTGTTTGTAGCATATGAAATTACTTCCCGTGTTAATGAACATATTTCTTCATTGATTTCTTTGTAATTCGGCTCAAATTTTGGTCTAATTCAGCAGTTAGGTGCTAATTTAATTGATGGCCCTCCGATTGGGAAGGTTTATCACTGCTGCTCACAGCATGGTCAAAACAAACAAGTTTTCCAATACCATCCCGCACAGGAGCAGTCTGAAATGCTGATTGGATCCTTACTGAAGTTCACTTTTTAGAACAAGTCACTTGTTTGAAATGAAAGCTTAATATAAATCGCAATTTTTGCCTGAACAATGTACCAAATGTCTGTTTCATGTTCTGCACGTTTAGAAAAAAGTAAACAATATTAGGTACTTTTCACTCAAATCGGGGGTGTCGTGTAAAGACCCCAATTTAATTTTTTTAACTCATGCTTAATTTTAAATAGAAACTAACCAAAAGTGAGGTAAATTTTACTCAACTTTTGTAAACATCGTTTTACTTAACGTTGGGTTTCCACACTTTACTGCCCTTGTTGGGCGGTTTTGCTCTTCATTTCATGACAACAAAGGAAAGAGGAAGGGAGATGCAAGAGAAAAAAAAGTACCTAAGATTAGGTACTTAGGTCCGCATGCCCTCCGAATGTTTGGACTCAATTGTATAGTGGTTGACTGGTTTGTATGAGAGTTGGTATGGGGAGGCTGAGTATTTCATTGTACTGATTGTAGAGCTCCTCCATTGGGCGCTGGCGACGGGAGAGCTCATAGGGCGGGAAAGATTTAGTTTTCCCATACCCGTTTTCATACAAACTTGAAACAACATGTGCTCAGTTAGTTTCTATGTAAATCGGATCAGGTTTTCGGAGGTCACTCGGAGCATGGGACGGAGTGGTGCAGTGTCGATTTTTGGAACCACTAATAATCTTTGCTGAAATAAATACGACAACAATACTACTGAAGTAAATCAATGTTTTTAATGCTTTTAACTTTACTTTTAAAGTTTTGTTTTGGGTACCCAGACAGTGGGTCTGGGGGTGAGAATGGGTCATCGCTCTCACCGGTATGCTGGAGGTTGTAACCAGTGGTGTGTCTGTCGTTTCGAGATGTGTGAGATTTTCGCGTTTTTATTCCGTGTAATAAATATATGTTATACAATACCCAGAAGAAATTTGAATATGCGCTAAGCATCACATCCCACCATCACCCACCGGAAAGGATGCAGCCACACCACACCTAGTTCCGCTATTCACCACCAGTGGCAGGATCACGGAAAACTGACGGCCATTGGGGTGGCGTAGAAGGCGCCATGATAAGCAAAAAGGCTTGGAGGGAAGTTTTTCTTGGTCGAGGGTTCTGAAAGGATATACGCCATTGCTTGGAATCATTTCCAAAGCGATATCCAAGCACGACAGACGTCTGAAAAACAACCAGTTCTAATAAACCAGTAGAAGGAAGTAAAGTGAAGCCTTGTGAGACTGTGGAAGCTGTGAAGCTAATGAAATCATCCAGGTAAAAACCCTCGACCAGAACTCCAACCCCCTCCAAGACTAAGACGCTACTTACTTTCCCCCAATGGGCTGGCAGGACCCCTCTGTTCTTTGTGGGTTCAACGTCGGACCTGCCCGTGATTGTTCCGGTTGAACCAGCCAGATAACGTGGCCAGTTGCCGTCTCGACATTACGTACCCGGATCCGAAAGCGGGCCCGAAAGCGGTCCGAACGTCCAATAAGGATCAGCCCCGGCATAACGTCCCCCAATTGCCCGTGGACGCCGCCATTTATTCGGAGCTTCGCGACGCCGTCAATTTCGTCCGCGAATAGCTCGGTGGAGGAGAACAGGCGGCTGAACATCGTCGTGGAGTCGGAAACAGTACAGAGGCGAGCGTAGGAAGAACGGCCTAGAGGTCAGCGGACCGGAGAAGGGGCCTCGCCAACAGAAGAAGAGTAGTGAGAAGGTGAAGAAGGTAGGAGATAGACGGTTAAGGAAGTGGGAGAAGTGAAGGTACCTGTGTGCTGAATAAAGTGGGTGAAGTTGCTAACGGTATTCAGGTTTTTTTTTTTGGTCGCGAGAGATTCAAGCGCGTATGCCGACCCTGAGGTTTTGAGGAGGGAGTCTCATGTGTGCCGAAGTGAGGGCTGCCCCATTAGTTACAAGGTCGTAGAGCGAAATCATTCAAAAGGTCTCTTATATTTGAGTTTTCTTGCCCTCAGATACATTCAATCCATTCTACAAGTATTCTAAGTAGTTGAAACAGTGACCCATTATCACCCCCATTTGACCCATTGTCACCCCCGACGACGGTACTCAGCCAACCTTTACCTTAAGTCGGACTATTTTGTCATATTTGCCTTAAATTATCATATTTTTTTTAAATTTGATAACCTGTTTTACAATCCTTAGGTGGATCATGTTTGGGGAATTTAGAGAGGGGGAAAACGATGACCTGGGTCTTTGCCGCGTTGATACAAATCTTGCACCTGCTAAGGTCCTCTGTCAGGGCATCCAGGCGTCGTTGGAGTTACCGCTAGCGCTCTGATCATTCTACCTTTGTAGACGATGAAAGTGTCTGCGAATAGAGACAGAAGGCCGCCTTCTGGAAGTTCTGGCATGTCGGAGGCGAACAGGTTAAACAGCAGGGTCCTGATTGAGTCCCGGAATGACCTTGCCGACAGATAATTGTTGATGATTTTCACTAGGTAGCTGGGAAGATTGTTGCGATGTAGTTTCTACACTAGGCCATGGTGCCATACATTGTCGAATGCCTTCTCGATATCGTGTAAGGTCATGGATGAGGTTTTTGAGACCAACTTGTTCCGTCTAAGGACGTTGTTAACTCAGGTCAGTTGTTGTACGGTTGATAGACCGCGTCGAAAACTGTTTCTCGAACAAGATGTTGTGGTGTTTTACAGACTCAGACAGACAGACTAGGATTCATATTTTTCAGTTCGAGATTCAGGATACTGCCAAAGCCTGGGGCCTTCATGTTTTTCGATGATTTGAAATTGGCTGTCAATTTGACAATTGAGATCTCCAACTTCTCCGAGAAGTTGTTGAGAGTAAGATGGATGATTATAGCATGCTCGTTAACGTCTGCTTAGTGTGAACTGACGATGTTCTGTTCAAGATTGTGCGAGCAGACTGAGGGACGACCTATTGTAAGAGTTATCAAGCGATCCCTAGAGCCATCGTTGTCTAATGGGTTCATAGGTGGAATGGGCTGAGGCTTCGATTTTAGAATTATGGTCAATTTCCAGAACGGCTTAGCACAGTCTAGGAGAAGCGGACCTTATTTTTTCAAGGGTTTGCATCGTATCTGAAGCGAAGGCAGCCTAGCACCTTGGTACTGCCTGCGAGTGACATTTCGTAAACGGATCAAATTTATGGTGAGTAAATCAATGGTTGTTTTTGCTTATCAGATGTTGCTTACATGCCAAGCTATTGGCAAATGTTGTTCACGATCCTGGGGCAGCGCTTCTTGGATGGCGTGCAGCTGCTCGTCGATTTCCTTCGGTGTTGATGACGCTGGTAGTCCATATTGTCGTCGATGCACCTTTGGAACCGACCCCAGTCGACTCGATGATAGTTACGCCGGGATTGTTGATGCCGTTTAACCGAGGAGCCCACTTCCGCCATCACTGGATAGTTATCTGACCTGAGCTTCTGGTAGACGACCGGGTGCGAGATGTGGTCGTTTATGGTGGTTATGTACAGGTCTATTGTTGTATAGACTCCGGATCGACTCAGCCGAGTGGGGGAATCCGGGCTCATAGAATCGTATTTTGGCCTTCCACCATGTCGTTGTTCTAGATGGTACCGTTTCGATTGCCACACACTTCACACTCAGGTCAGCACTCAATGTCAGCAATGATATAATGACCTTTCCAAGTAACAATTTTTGATTTATGACAAATTTGAAGTAAAGTAAGAGCGCTGAATGTTTTCAACGGCTTGATAAACGTCCTATAAATCACCCATGAATCCAATTTGGCCCACGCTACAAGATGTTGTAGAAAAATAGAATAAGAATACATTGAATTTATCTAGAGTTTTTTTTATAAATGATGTTTTCATGATTCTCTTCCCTGTGAAAACACAATAAAAGGGCATGACATGACACAATACATATTATGATAATCTTAATCGAGAATATTTAGAGTCTAGTTATATTTATTAATGAAAAAAACATTTCAGGAAATCTCTCAATGCAAACAGTTCACAGCTAACGCAAGAACATAATTTTCTCCGCGGTACAGGCCATTTATTTCAGATTTTTCATCTATTTTAACGTAGAACGATTGAATAATGTATAGCGCTGCAAAAATATTATGAAATATGGAATCAAAAATTATTACAATATTTAAAACGCTTTTTTAAATTCACGTGATAAATTGCCAGTGCATTATTGGAATACAGTTTTTACTAGCTACCTACCAGTGATCGTAATTCTCACTCATTCTCACGAAGCAGAGAGTGCTTCCTCGCACTGATTTTCGCCGAGAAATCGGTTGGCGGGAAAAAAATACGGTCTGTTGAGAGATAACCAATTCTCCCTCATTACCAGTGCAGCAAAAAGTTGATTTGTTCAGCAAATTATTTTGAGCTTTTTAGTGAATTGTCTTCACTTATCATAAGACGAGTTTGAACAATCCCATTTAATTCCACCACTTAATGGGGATTGTACAAACCATTTAATTCCACCCCTACCACTTGACAGATACGTAATTCGACCCGGATTGATCAAACTTGTCTTATGACAAGTGTTGATGTGTTCGTTTTCTTTCTCCTTTCTTCCTTTTCGTGCCATTGCCAATTGCAAAAAGAGTAACCAATTTTCACTCAAGTGAAATAAGCGAACACTCACTAATAATTAAGGACGGAAGAATCTGCCTAAATGTTGTTTCAAGCGGTGAATTAAAAGACATTCTTCATTGGCGGATGCAGCACCGGATAGAAAAGTTGTTCTAATGTTTATCATTGATTCTGAACAAAATTCTGACACCAAATTTCATGATTCTCATTTCATAACTCGCATAATTTACTACCCGCTTTTCACTACTCACTCCTTATTTATAATTGTCCACTTGTTACTTCTTGTTTCTCACTTCTCTTTTCAAGTTTTTTAATACTACTTCTCACTTCTCACATATCTAGGGTGGTCGGTATTGGCCATTTTTATCAAATACCGGAATTCGGTATTTGATGAAGTCAATACCGGTAATATCGGTAGAATACCGGTTTTTGTGAGAATTTCAGGTAGTAGAAGAAAACATTTGATTTAGACTTTGGGATGAAAAACAATATTTGTTGACAAGCCTCAAATGTTAAATTCATTGCTTGTTGAGCTGGGCAAAGTGAAACTTAAGTGGACATAACATACTGAGCGACTCATCACCCAATCCGCATTGGATTTTGTTAGCAATGTCGCCAACTACTGAGAATGCCCTCTCTGGTTCAACCGAAGAAGAACGAATGGTTCCAAGACCGTCGAAAATCAGTGTCAAATACTTGCCCTTAATCCCTTCCGTTTCATAGTAGGGGAATTCCTTACGGATTGTGTGCAAGAATTTTGGCGTCAACGTATTTGCCACCAGCAACGCAAGTATTTTGTTCTGCTACAGTCTCTTCACAAGTTATTCTTTAACAGATAAACCAGAAAAATATCCATAGAGGCATCTTCGTACCGATCGTCAGGTACCAATCGTCAGGCACGGTCGTTGTCTCAGCCAGGCATTGAAAGCATGAGTGAAGCGGACGAGCATTGATCTAACTCAATCATAGCATCCTACGCCAGTGAAGGAACAGCCTTTTTTCTTTTTTTTTGAGTGCCCCTCCGCTCTCCCCCACACCAAAAGGCTCTGGATGAGCCTCCTGGTAATGGACACTCAATTCTCAGCCATAAAACAAAACGCGGCAACAAAATTAAAAAAAAACTTCACTAATTCAATATTGGCTGAGAATAATTTAATTCAAAATACAAATCTACAAATGAGAGAATAATTACTATTTATACAAAAAAATCGTGCCTCTAGTGGATTAAGCATCCCTTTAAAGAAGCACAAATGAAAAACAATTAAACAAGATAATATACTTAAAGTAATAATTACGAATTAATTTATGTAAATGTTGGTGACGGACTGTTAATAAAGAGATAACGATGAGGAAATGAAGAGTTTATATTAATAATTGAGGTAAGTTAGTTCTTAAGAGACGTTTTATGTTGGCTTTGAAGGATAAACGATTGGTTATCAATTGTATATCTCTGGGTAAATTATTATACTTGGCAGGACCTGCGAAAGTAAACCGTTTCTGACCAAAACTTGAATGTGCACGAGACATAGCTAAATGATTACTCTGTCTTGTGTTACGTATTTGGGGTACAACCTCTATAGTTATATTATGAATTCCGATTGGGTTATGTAATATATTATGAACCATTAGTAATGTTTGCTCCTCACACATACCTTGTAACGGCAGTATTTTGTGTGGAAAATCAGTGTATAGCCCTATGGTTGGATACAACAGAGGTAGATTAAAAATTATCTTAATCCAACGATTTTGTAGTGTTTGTAGTTTTTTTAGTTTGGATTTACAGGCTCTACCCCAAACTATTCTCAAGTAATTCAAATGAGAATGAATATGAGCGAAATATAGCAAAAGCATAACTTTTCGCGGGACGAAACTACTAATACGTTTCAAGACTCCGCACATGGACGAAACTTTTCCAGCAATTTTTTTAATGTGTTGATCCCAGGATAAGGTACAATCTAAAAGGATACCAAGGTATTTAAAAGCCTGTACATTATCGATTATAACATTCCCAAGCATGAGTTCCGGTAGAATTGGAAGAGATTTTCGTGGGGATCGAAAAATCATGTATTTTGTTTTCTGCAGGTTGAGTGAAAGTAGGTTGTCGGAAAAATATATCTGGAGGGTTTGCAGGTCATTACTCATATTTGAAATAACTGATCTTGGATCAACATTAGGATAGAATAAAAGCAGTATCGTCTGCAAACAGCCTGGGAGTGCCAATAAGTCCAATTCTTGTTATATCATTTATATATACAAGAAATAGCAGGGTCCAATATTGCTTCCTTGTGGAATACCAGTGGTGATTCGTTTACGACAACTTATCTCTCCATCATATGACACGTATTGAGTTCTGTTTACTAAGTAACTCCGAATTATGTGATTTGCCACACCTCTTATTCCATAGCATTCTAGCTTACGTAGTCAAATGTTATGGTTTATGGTATCGAAGGCTTTTTTCAAGTCTAAAAATAACGCTCCTACATATTTTTTGGATCTGTTTCTCCCAGTACTTTATCAACGAGTTCAGTTATTGCTATTGTTGAACTGCTTCCATTTCGAAATCCATATTGCATGCTGTAAAGTATATTATAACGATCTAGAAAGTTAACAATACGAGTTATTAATAACTTTTGAGAATTTTAATAAAAACAGAGAGAGTCGAGATAGGTCGATAATTGTCTGTATTCTGGGGATCCCCTGACTTAAAAACAGGAGTTACTTTGGCAACTTTTAAGCAATCTGGATAAACACCCGTTTGGATAAAAAGATTTAATATATCAGACAGAATTCGGGAAAAGGATATTGCATTATTCTTGATTGCTTTTACTGGGATATAATCAGGACCAGGACTTTTATTATTTTTCAATTGATGTATTATCGAATGCGGGCTGTAAAAAATAGTATTCGAAACCGGTTCAATATGCCTTTCTTCAAACCCTGATGGGGTAATATTTTCTGCTAAATTTGAGCCAACCGTTGAAAAATGGTCGTTGAAGGCTTCACATATAAGTTTACTGTCAGCTACATATTCACCATTGACATTCAGTTTTACCATTTTCTTTTGTCTGATCTGCTGATTATCGAGTTAATATTTTTCCATAATTTTGGATGTGAAGTGTTGATCAACAAGTCTTCAAAATATCTTCAAAATAGCCTTGCCCAGATGGATACCAAACAACGGTTATGAGCGATCGTAGCTGCGTCAGCAACGAACAACAGATTTCGCCAATCTCAACTTGGTAAGGTTTCCTTGGTAGCATTCGTGTTACGCTTGCTCTACTAGAATAAGACTAAAACATCAAGGTGTTCTGCTTTATTCACTTTGCTGTCCAGTTGCTGGGATGGAGGAGAGAAAGTATCAAAGCCTCCCATGCAGTGTATTAGAGTTCCATACTCATAGTAAGGGTATGCGATAACACACTTTTCCTAACGAAACGAAACGAAACGAAATTCAAAATGTCTATGTCGATTCAGATCGAAACGAATCGAAATATAGATTTACTTTCGAGACTTCGAAACGATACGAAATCAAGGTTCATTTATTTCGAAATTTTTCGAAACGAAACGAAATTTTAATTTTTTTCCGCGGAATTTTTATTAAAATGGTTTTACGCAATTCTGATTTCACTTTTTCGAAGTCAAAAAACTGTTTTTAGAGTTATAATAACAGAAGAGGCAGTCCGTAATAAATCGCCGTATTTTCGCCGCATATAACATTGGCGATAAGGCAATAATACCCCAGCATTTGTGCCGCTTTCAAAGGAATTCTTCGTGGAGCGTGTGCTCCTGAATCTGATCCATTTTATATTAGCAAGTACATAAAAATATAGAAATTGTACGATTTTCCATATAGGGATTCAAATTTCGTTTTAAACCTTAGCTCACTTAAGGTTATGTACATAATTATGCTGTACATACTTCATATTTAGAAGTGTGTGCCGCCGCGGCCGACAGTTTTTGGCACGCCGCCTCCGCCGACATTTTTGCATCGGCGCGCCACCAGTTTATAATTTGTCACGCCGGTGGTCTATAATTTTCCACGCCGATTCTAAATTGAAGAAATCCGCAGAGTTTCCCGTGGAAAATCCGAAGATTCAATGAAATACCAATGATATCCTTTAAAATTCCATACAATTTTTCGTTGAATTTTCGGAAATTCCACCATGAAAAGTAAGATAAACTTCGAATGTAAATTTTAAAGGATTTCTTGTTGAAATCCAAAAAAAATATCGTTGAAATAGATTTTTTGAACGGAGAAGAGTCGTTTGGCCCAAACCTAAGCGATTTCATCGCTGCAACGGGGACAGCTAATCACCGCGATTCTATCGTTGGGTCGCTGCAGCCAATATTCGGTAATGGTACCTTGGCTTATAAACCTCGCAGTTAATAACTGTGGCTGCGAGGCGTCAATGCCCAGTGGGGGATGTGATGCCAATAAGAAGAAGAAGACATCGAGATATGTAGGTTATCGAGATGTAGAAGGCCCGAATGTATGTAGATTGGAGGGACCGAGAAAACTATCGACATAGGGAGAGATATCTATATATAGAACATCGAGATGTAGAGAGTCGACTGTATAGCTAAAATTCAAGCTCTGTCTGGCAAAAGGGGGAATGTCGCAAGAGAGAATTCTTTCCGTCGACTACCCCTCTTCTAAATAAAAGTAACAAGCAGAAGATTTATTTGCGGTTACCTCAGAATGCATGTTCTCATTGTTTTCTAGCTTTCTAAGGTGATAAACCGCAAAGAAATGCCCTGCTTGTTACTTTTATTCAAAAGAGGGAAACTCGGTGAAGAGAATCCTCTCTTGTGACATTCGCCCTTATTCCAGCTAGAGCTTGAGTGGCTTGTTGGAAAGTCCGAAAGTTGGTTGGCCTAATATACTACATATGGCAGAACATCTAGTCAAAAATTACTTTGCTGAAAATGTCATTTGGACGAACAGTTCCATAGGCTGAAAACAAAAAAGGGGACGGAATAGCTCAATTAGCCGAAAGGGTCATTTGGCCGTAATAAACATTCGACCGAAAGTGTCGCTCAACTGAATTGGTCGTTTGGCAGAAAATGCTGTTTGGCTGAAATGTTTCTTTTGCAGAAAGGACATTTTCGGGCCAAAGGAATTGTTCTGCCAAACGACCATTTCCACCAAATGACGTTTTCGGCCAAATGATCTAGTCGATCAAATGTCTTTTTCGGACAAACTACCATTTCGGCAAAATGACATTTTCAGCTAAAAAAACTATTGGATATTTTTGACCACATTACCGTACAGTAAGCAACATTTTTGATCAAATGACCTTTTCTGTCAAACATCCATTTCGGCATAACGACATTTTCAGCCTTATAACCTATTCAGCCAAATGACGTATTGGAGAAGAGTGCTTTGACCAAATGAAATTTCTGGCCAAACTGGTTTTCGTTGTATAACCGTTTTGCCCAAACGTTCATTTCGATCAAATACAATTCTGCTGGATGATTTTTGACTTAACGTATTATTCGGCTTAATGGCTTTCGCCAAATGATTTTCGGTCAAACGACCCTTCTTCTTTTTAATAATTTTGTTTTGAATTTTTCCGACGAATTTCTACAATACAACAAATTTCCTGTAGAAATCCAAAGAAATTCCTTCAAAAATCCGATTTTTTCGTTGAAATACCAAACGGTTTCCCGTAAATTAAAAAAAATCACGTTGAAGCTCTGAATAATTTTGGTTTAGATTCCATAAAATTCACCTCGGAAATTCCGAAGAATTTTTCAAAAAAAATTGAAAATAATCCTGTGCAAATTCCAATGATATTCTTATGAAAATTATGATCAATTCGCTGTTGAAATCTAATTTTGTTTTGTTGATGTCCACATTTTTAACAATCTCCAGCGGAAAATCTGAAGAATTTTCTTTGTATATTTTGAAGAATACTCAACAGAAACTTTCCGTGGATTTTCCGAACATTTTCCTGTAGCAACTCAAACAATTTTCCTTGGAAAGTGTTTCCTTTCAAAGTGCTTCCTAGGAAATTCCGAAGAATTATCAAAACTTCAAAGTTGTTTCTATGGAAAGTCCGAAAATAATTTTTAAATGATTGTTTTGGAGAAGCGCAGAGAATTTTCGGGAGAAATTCATCAGATTTTTCCGATGAAATGCAAAAGATTCTCCCGTTAAGTCTTAAAAACATGCTGTAAAAATGCAGAAAAAAAACTAAAAAAAAAAACAAACGTTAAAAATCTTTATGCCGATTCACGCCGCCGCCGCCGACCAAAATTCTGACACCTCTATTCACATTGTCTTGTCAGCCTGGTTTTATAGTATCGTGCTCTAAATTAGGAAATTAATGCTTAGATTTATTTTTTATTTAGTGGGATACTCAGTTATGTATCCACATCTGCCAAACGTATACGCAGATAGAGAATTGATATTACTAGACCAACATTTGAAAAGAGCATAACAGCCATTTCCTTCTTATTCTTCGTCTACATATATTTTTACCAATCTGTTTATTTATGAGGCTCGGATGTTAAATAATAAACTCTAGGGAGCCGAAAACATAAGAAATAATAGAACCAATTATTCCGAAGAAGTTTCAGAAACATTTCTGCGTGAGGTCTTCTTTTGTGCGGATCGGTCCATTGATCCTTCAAGAACCAAACGATCCCGTCGCTGACTCGTAGATTGTGCTAGTTGCTTTTTATCCTCTTCCTCTCTCATTTTTCTGTAGGAGTCCGTGTAGCCCATGATTCCTTTCTTCACGAACCAGATCCGATCTGTATTATTCTTGAATGTCATAGTTTCTGCTAGTTTTTCGCGTTCCACCATTAAATCGGGAATTTCAAATGGTTTCATCCGTTCAGTTGAATCGGTATCCAATCCAATCACTTCTTCCTCAGCCATTTCAATTACGTCGTTCTGCGCTGCATCCGATGATGTATACGACCGGAATACGATTTCTGTTGCCCACATTGCGTTGCTATATTCGCCTCTTTCTTTCCGATTGATCGTTCCTTTTGATCGTTCATTTTTGTTCTTTATGGACACGCATCCTTCCGGTGACCTTCCGCTCGGCACATGAAACATTTGTTACGCAAATCCTGGTAGAATACCTTTCCTTTCCATATAGCATACATTTGCTCACTAGAAGAATCCTGTGCACCTTTCTAAAATGCAAAAAGTTATGTATTTCAGAATGAATTTCGCACACCCATATCTAACGCAAGATCAATGTACTCCGTTTAATAAGCTTCTACAACACGATCGATTTCGCACTAAATAATTTTGTGCTCTTCGGTGCAGACATTGGTTTTATCACTTCGCGTTCTCCCACACTAGCTGGTGTGATCAGCATCAACACGATAGATTGCACACTGGTTAAACAAATTTCTGCTACGCGAGGTAGATTTTTTCATTCACTGCATTCCCACGATCGATTCCGCATTCATATTGTGCAAATAGTAAAAAAATATCGCATAATTTGAATTTGAATCTTGAAAACACTGAAGACGTTTTATAGAAGAAAACTACATACGTATTTGTCTACTAAGAATGGGGTTATGTAGTAAGCGTTAATAGAAAAATTTGTGTAACCTAAAGTTTTGAAAACAACTTTACGATATAGTTCAGCGGCGCAGCCAAAATTTTTGATAATATAAAGTATGGTTTAAGTTTAAATTTGTTTCGAAATTCCGCGGAATTCCGTTAAATTTCGTTTGAAGCTAGTTTTTTCTAGCGAAATTTTTGTAATTTTTCGAAACGAAACGAAATCAAGAAATCAGATTTCGCCATGCTCAAATTCCGCGAAATTCCGCGGAATTTCGTTTCGAACCACCTGAAACGAAATTTTTCGAAATATCGCATATGCTTAACTCATAGCGGGCTAAATTTTCATAATGTCTGAAAAGATTTTTCTAACAGCGGGTCGTCACAACACTCATTGTTAGGTTACTAAGTGATTTGCTTCGCTTAGTTTTCTCCCATTGGTCAACGATGAAGATCTTTAAACTTTGAATCAACGAACGTCAAATTTCAACGATCTAGAAAGCTTCATCGATTAGGCCGCAGTAGAGCATCAAGTTGGCATGAATTTAGTCGATTTTTACTTATGATCTGATTTTTTTTTTCCAATGCCTGGTCTCAGTTTCAACGATCGCATCAGGAATGATTAGACGCTTCAAGATCCCATACGGTTTATTAATCAAAGTAGCTCTGGATGCCTCGATGAAAACGCCAAAATCGTTTTTGATTAATTACTTCACGGCAAAATTATTCAGCAGATCGGCGCATTTGGATCGTCTCTCTTGGCTTCATTCCTCAAAAGCATCGAAATGGTGGAGCAATTTCTGTGGCTTGATTTGATAATTGTTCCAAAGTAAATTGGAGCTCCACGTCGGCTTCATATACAGTGCAGAACTCACAGAGCAGAGCAACAACATGAACAGGTTCGAGGCCTTGAATTATGTTAGCGTGCCGTGTCATCGGCCACTAATTAAAATTCTTTTCCGAATTTAAAACGGACATATTTTTGCAGAAAATCGTTTTTCACAGGTAATCTCTGGAAAAAAAAAACTACTACTGCACGTAGCCTTTTCACAATTTCTAAGAGCTAAGAGGCTAAGGCTAAGGGCTAAGAGAATGAAGCAACATGTATGATTAATGACGATGTTGATCGATTTTTGTTGTAGCGTCAATGAGGCTTACTTGGCAAAGTTACTCATGCGCGCATTTAATTGTTGTATTTTTTGCTCGATGAGTCTTAACTGCTTGTAACCGAATGTTTGTCCCATCTGGGCTG
Organism: Armigeres subalbatus; assembly: GCF_024139115.2. Taxonomy (NCBI): domain Eukaryota; kingdom Metazoa; phylum Arthropoda; class Insecta; order Diptera; family Culicidae; genus Armigeres; species Armigeres subalbatus. Next base: position 434,108,604 of record NC_085140.1, on the reverse strand, counting down.
AATTTCCTATTTATATGGGACAGATATGCGATTACAGGCAGGTGAGCTGATATAAGTAGGTGAAAATATATCGATATTTTTTATACTGACAGCAAAATTTGAAACACACCCGATTTTTTTTTACACGGGGGATGCATTCCGAGTGAAAAAAAAAATTTCAGTTCAAAATTTGAAAATCCGTGTAAAAAAGATTTATGATTTCCCGACAAATCATGTAAAATGGAGCAACTTTGCAAAAAATCCGTGTATTTTCAGTTCAACAGAATCGGGTGTACCGGTATTTTCCGTCTCTAATACCGGTTTTTTCGGTACCCAAAATTGGCCGGTAATACCGGTATTACCGGTTTTGTTACTACCGGTTAGACCACCCTACACATATCTCACTCTTCCTTTCTCACATCTCTCACTTCTCCCTAATCACTTTTCACTTCACAATTCTGAATTTTCACTCACTTCTCATTTGTCTTTTCCGACTTCTCACTTCTCATTTATTTCGTATAATGGAAGAAGTGCGAAATGTCCTATTCCCGTCTTCTTACTTCACATCTTTGCAATTCTTACTAATCACTTCTGAATCCTCGCTCTCCACTACGCACAATCTTATTTTTAACTATTCGACCCGTTTGACCAGCAAACGACATTTGGCTAACTGGCTTGATCCGTACACATTCATAGTGGTAAAAAAGGCTTTGCTTGCAACAGACTGCATTTGACGGGGAATTTTGTCCCATTGACAATGGGCAAGATCAGACTATGTGTTCAAGGACTATATGTGGAAGGATATGACGCAGCATTTCTATACACTCAAAGTTAGAATAAAGTTTTTCAAACATCATTCACCCAGGCAGTCGAGAACAGAGCATTAATGAATAAAGCTTCCAATGAATGATTAAATTTGTTATGATTAAACCAATCAACTATATGATTAAAGATTATGATTAATGATTAATTCATTTTTGGAAATGAATAATGATTATGATTAATGATTAAATCAATTTTGAACAATGATTAACGATTATGATTAATGAATAAAACGTTTGAAGTATGATTAATGATTGCTGATCGTGATTAAATGTTGACACAATATGTGTATGATTAATGATTAACGATCGATATGATTAATGATTAATGATTATGAATAATCAAATTAAATGATTTGCATAGTGAACAATAATCAAGTAACCGTTCGACCAAATTATGTTTTTTTACCTTTAAAATTGTATGATTATGATTAAAGATTAATGAATAAAAGCGATGTATGCAATGATTAAAATGAATGATTAATGAATAAACTCAAAACAATCATGAATATGATTAGTGATTAATGATTAAATGCAAAAATCTATGATTAACGATTAGTGATTAATGATTGAATAGTATTTTTGTATGATTATGATTAATGAATAATGATTAAATGATCCATTATTCATTAATCATGATTAAATCTATGATTAATCACTAATGCTCTGGTCGAGAAGTAGCTGCAGATTTTCACAGTCTTAGGGGAAGGTGGGGAGACTTGATCCCCGGGAAGACTTGATCACCCCCTGTTTTATCAAGAACTAAACTGCCGCTAACCGCAAGTCGAGCACATCTGGAAAAACGTGCAAATGAGAAAACTGCTTGCAAAGTTTTTGTAATTTTTCTCGTCAAAAATTGTGTATAAGCAATTTTGATCAGCTCTAAACGTCACCTACCAAAGATTGTTTGAATATTTAATGGATCATAGTGGCTACAAAGTGAAAAACTCACTTGCCGTGTTGGAAATCGCAATGTGACTGACTTGCGATTATTTTTCATCTCAATTTGAAAAGTAACCGCAAGTCAGTCACATTCCGTCGAGCAAAACTCAAATTTGTAAAAAAATATAATGCTCTAATAACAAACATGGTGAAGCATGCAATCTGAACATTTTGAAACTCTTGGATGCTTTGAAAGCCCACATCGCAGATTTTCGTGATATCGTGATGGTAGTCCGTTTTAGCCATAATATATAGTCGGTAATGTAGTATCGATGTCAAAACTCAACAAGTATGAATATATTTCATTTCCCGTTTAAAAATTAAGGAAAACATATATGCTACACATCTTTGAAAAAAAAACTTTTCCACTAAGTTTTACTACTAACAAATTTATTCAAACTAATTATTTTAAAATTAAATTAAGGTTAAACTGATAATCGTGAAGGTATTGTTTTCCAAAAGTCTCCTGACAGTCCGGAAGGATTTTTAATCCAAAAAGTTTTCTAAGTATTTTTAATCCAAGAATGTCCAGAGGATCAGGAATCAAGAATGTTTAGGCTTTCTAAGAAATTAAATTTTTTGATGGTTTTATGATTTTTCTTAAGGTTATTAAACATTTCCAGGAAGTACGCAATGGTTTCTTTTAAAAATATTTCTGGGTTCTCAAAAGAATGTTTGAAATTCTACATGACTTTCTGTAAAACATAAAGATTGTTGAAATCTGCTAATATGATTAATTACAAGTTTATAAAAAGTCTTAGTTATAAATTCTAATAAGTTTAGAAAAAATTGTTGGAAGTCCATTGTAAAACCATAATCATCCCTAATTCCACATATCTTGTCCGAAATAAGACCCGGAACTTGAGAGCATTCTTGAACGGTCATAAGATTTCTAAGTATGTAATTCGTAGCGATCCATATAAATTTCTGAGGATTTAATGTTAATGATCATTTCTTGAAATTAGTGGCTTTGAATTTCTCTGGTTCATGATAATAGCTTGCAGGATGTATCTCATGCTTCTTATGAATCCCGCTTCATTATTTCTGCTACTCGCCATTTTGTCCCAAGGCCCACCCATGCTTTGGCATGTGGACGTGTCTGTAAGCATGACTATCATTGGTTTTTGCACTCATTGGGAACCATGCTGAGAATACAAATAGTAGCAATTTTATTGTAAATGATTCTATTAGCTGATGAATCTGTTGATAAAATCATTCTCAGAATTCAAAAATGCGCTCACCGAGCAACCTCGCTTGTGATTTTGAAGGATAGCATCGCGACTCATATGAATAACATTCGGAAATAGGTTGATTACGCCTTATTCTCATTATTTAATTTTATTGATTAAATGGTAAAAAAACAAGGCGTAAATGTATCAAATCCCTGAAATAAATCAGTTTAAAATCCAACTCATTCTCTGGGTGAGAAATTAGAATGATTTCACAGTAGTAAGTTTGTTGTTTATTAAGTAAAATGGGAAGTAAACAAAACCTTCAAAAATCTTTATTATCATAAACTTAAACATATTCCAAAGAACTTTTGCTATCCTGACCCAACATATATGGATCACTTTGTAACAATAATTAGTCACTCAAATTTGCATGTTGGTTAGAAATTAAATTTTTGGGTCAGTGTATATGTAACGTGCAAGTATCAACACATTATATTGGAATTTACTGATGCAACGTATATTCCTCTATGTATCAATCTTAAGTTCAACCTAACTTCCAACCACAACATAAACTAAAATTCCAAGTGTTTACAAAATTTTCTTCCGCATTTTTCTTTCGAAATGATTTGTTTTTGTATTTGAGAGGTGTTCTGAGCACATGTATTGAACAAATATGATAAATTTGTATGCCATTCTACGAAGTGTCTCGATGTGACTGACTTGCGATTACTTTTCCATATGGGACAATTTGACTTGGTATTTTTTTCCACTTTTCTAGAACAAACTTCTCGCATAGAATAGCCTAACGCATAGTACATGTGAAAATAAAGTGAAATATGATAATTACTCAAAATTACCGAAAGTTCAGATGTGCTCGACTTGCGGTTAGCGGCAGTAAAG
>NC_085140.1:434065989-434104767 GCF_024139115.2 Armigeres subalbatus | reverse complement strand
TCAATCAGTCTAGCGAAAGTGAAGAGAAATCGGTTGCTGCTTCTTCACTTTCTTAGCCATCGTTGCTCCCAGTTGTTGGTGTTTTTCAGCAACCTTTCCTTCTGGTTGGCAGGCATTACCTGCGGTCATAGCTTGAACACTGCCGCCTAATCGGCCTGGGTATCCTTCGTATGGAATCGTGGGATTATTTTTTTTCGAAAACACTAAATTTCTATTTCTCAAATAAAAAGGTAAAGTGATGCAAAGTTACCCCCTCCTTGAAAACCATTTTTTTGTTGTAATTTTTTTGTTTTGTTTTTTATGCATTTTGCAATGTTCTACAAAATAGTAGGTGCTTCGAAAAAACATATTGTCATAGAAGTGCCAACCGGAAAAAACATGTCTTGAAAGAGCAAACTGATATCGCTCCTCATGATGAAAATTTTACTCTCTTCTACGACAAAATGTTTTTTTTTCAGATTAAAAAGTTTAAAAAAAAAATAAAGTGAGGTAAAAGAAAAAAACTCAGATTAATCCACCTAGCGGTGATGGTGCCTTTCTCGACCTTCGTAAAATGTGTGTGCTTGAAAATAGATGAGCTAGTAGCTAGGAGTAAAAAAGACAAATTTCTTTGTCCGTTCTATGAAAATCAGATTATTTATGGCAAAGATATTGTATATCCAGTTGAAAACCGAAAATCATATTTTGTCCCATTCCCGGATGTAGCGACTGCATCGCGAGTGGTGCCCGACTATGGCACAGTTGCGCACTACTCGCGATGCAGTTGCAACATCCGGAAATGCGAGAAAATGCGATTGTCGCGAAACCTCGGTTCGGTTTTCAGCTTGATCTACAATATGCTAATAAGAATTTCGACATTTTGTTTCCTTTTCCAATCTTTTGACGTACATACCCTGTTTTATTTTACCCAGTCATATATTTTAAGGATATCACTTTTGGATGTAAATTGAACTGAAGCTCCGACTACACAAAAAGAAAACGAAAATGTCATTCCCATCAAGCGAGCGGAGGGCAATATTTGTTATGATATAAATCTCATGACCGTCTTTCTGCCAAACTCCCGTATGAAGAGGGAGGGAAGTGTATCAGTGTGGAAGCATCCGATAGTTCGTTTTCGGAAAGAAATTATAGCCTTTCGGTACAACTTTGATGCACAAGAAAGGCAAAAAGTATTTTGGCCATAATTTCGAAGGTAATAGTCCAATCTGGCCAACTTTCTAAATAGAACAGGATTCCGCATCTAATGCAATTTGTTGTGAGTAAATCGGTTGAGGGTAGTCCATTAAAAGTCAGCTAGACTTTTTTACTCGCTTTTTTATAACACATAGTATATTTTGGCCATAATTTCTGTGCCCATGGTCCAAATTTTCAATAGAAAACAAAACGACAGGATTCCGCGTCGAATGAAACTTGTTGGAATTATAGATAGTGGAATATATAGATGAGTGAAGATAAATCCTCTGTCTCCAAACGAACTGTCAAACGTGTCTCCAAACGAGCATGACGTCACGATTTCAATGGAAACGTTAAGGGCTGTGACGTCATATGTGCGTGTGCACGGGCAGAAAATCGACTCAGCCATGCTTTCGCTCATCTATATATTCTACTATCTATAGTTGGAATTAAATCAGTTGAGGATAAGCTTAAAAAAGTGAGCTAAACTTTTCGCACTTTTGGTGCGCGCGCACACACACAGAGACATCATCGCAGTTCGTTTATACGTATATAACACTATGAGTCTCCAGGCCTTCTGTAAAAGTTTGGTTTTGGAGCGAACATACAGCCTTTTCGTATAAAAAGGCAAAAATGGTGTTTGAGCCATAATTTCCGATCCTATAGTCCGATCTAGCCAATTTTCAATAGAAAACAATGGGACAAGATTCTGCGTCGAATGCAATCTGTTGCGAGCGTCAATAGATGAAGTCTAAGTGCTAAAAAAGTGAGCTAGACTTTTTCGAACTCTTTTTCACAATAAATAGTAATTTGACCATCCCGATCAGCACAAGTCAGACAAAAATGGTTGCAACAACTTGATTGTGACTGAATCCGGTCATATATAAGTAGCAATAACCTATGTGGAACATGTGTGCTGCTAGGGATAACATCTAAGCCCATAGTCCGATCTGGCCAATTTTCAATTAGAAAATATGAGACATTCTGCGTCGAATGCAACTTGTTGTGAGCAAATCGGTTAAGGAAAAATGAGTGACATTTTTTACGCGATTTTTTCGTATGAATTTGTATTTTGGTCATAACTTTCGATCCCATAGTCCGATCTGGCCAATTTCAAATAGGAAACAATGGGACAGGATTCTGCGTCGAATGCAACTTGTTGCGAGCAAATCGGTTGAGGGTAAGTGCCCGAAAAATGAGTGACATTTTTTACGCGATTTTTTCGTATGAATTTGTATTTTGGTCATAACTTTCGATCCCATAGTCCGATCTGGCCAATTTCAAATAGGAAACAATGGGACAGGATTCTGCGTCGAATGCAACTTGTTGCGAGCAAATCGGTTGAGGGTAAGTGCCCGAAAAATGAGTGACATTTTTTACGCGATTTTTTCGTATGAATTTGTATTTTGGCCATAACTTTCGATCCCATAGTCCGATCTGGCCAATTTCAAATAGGAAACAATGGGACAGGATTCTGCGTCGAATGCAACTTGTTGCAAGCAAATCGGTTGAGGATAAGTGCCGAAAAATGAGTGACATTTTTTGAGTAGTTTTGCACACACACACACACACACACACACACACACACACACACACACACACACACACACACACACACACACACACACACACACACACACACACAGACATCACCTCAATTCGTCGAACTGAGTCGATTGGTATATAACACTATGGGTCTCCGGGCCTTCTATAAAAAGTTTGTTTTTGGAGCGATCATATAGCCTTTACCGTATACTTAGTATACGAGAAAGGCAAAAAATTTAAATGGTTGTCAACTTTGCACCATTATAAATTCTATGAGGAGGATTTAAATTTTGTGTCTTCATTAAAGTATCTTAATATTTTCGTCTCTAAAATACATCTGCACAAGATAAATAATTTTGAGGAAATTTTTTTCTCGGGTGCACCCCTCAAATAAAGTGCCGTATAAATAAATATACGCTCTAAATCACTTAAAAAGGCTCGTTTTCGAATCACAATTCAAATTTTCCAAACAACAGGGCGGGATCTAGACCAGCAAACAGCTTACAGGGAAAAATTAACGAGGAAAAAATAATGATAACTATTATGCATGGAGAAACAAAATAATGGATCAAAAAGTTGAGGTGCATTTTGCGAAATATTTTTATGAATCCACTTAGATCCACCTATGATTTATATATGTAACAAAAGAGTAAGAGCTACTGAAGCTGATGACATAAATAACAGCTGCTACAATCTGCTACAACTGCTCCTTAAAATGAAGAGATGGCGATTTGCACTCTTCTACAACAAAATGTTTTTTTGAAGCACCTAAAACTTTGTAGAACATTGTAAAAATGTAAAAATTTAAATAAAAAAGTTAGAGCTAAAAAAATAATTTTAAGGGGTTACTAACTTTGCACCTCTATAACTTTTTCCACTTAAGAGTTAAAAAAATGGTGTCTTCGACAAAGTGTCTTGAAATTGTCATTTCTACAATGTCTCCATACAATATTAACAATTTTATCAATAAAATAAAAAAAATATTTTTTTTCTCGGGATGCACCCTTTTAAGTCAGTTTCTTACTCCTAAAATAAAATGCTCTAAAAATAATAACACCCTCCATGTTCCAGAGACACGAGAAGAAAAATCAACAGCGGCTGCCCCTAGGAACAATCACTGAATCGATCGCGCTTGATGATGATGATGATGATGGTCCCGCCACATACCCCTACAAAGGTTTGAGCTGGACGAGTTATCTTTAAGATAATTAAATAAGATCAATGTAATCGGTTTTGCAAACAAACGATCCGATTGTATATACAGATATAAAATCCAAAATAAAATTCCATACTATACAGCAAAAATAAATTGGTAAAATGAACTAAAGAACTAGAATTTTTGTAATCAACAGTAGTGACACATGGAGCTCATCAAAAGCTAAACTTGTGAAACCTCTCGCACAGATTTAAAAAGCTCCGCCAAACATCGCGTTCTTTTCACAAACCAATATCGCAATCTAAAACTCACATGTATCTGAACATGGATCATTAGGTTCGACAACCAAACATCAAAACTTGTGTAACCGCTCCGTCGATAACAAAAGTTTCGGAACAACCGCGAGTACAAAATAATCTACCAGAAGGCTTACTACTAATTCAAGAGCATGATTCAACAGTTCGAAATATGCAAGTTTTTAAATAAATTCAAAATCATTCATATCTGTAATCCGCGCGCGATGCTCAAACTTTTGTAGACTACACAAAGAAAGGTTCAAAAATAAACTACGTCAATAAATTAAAATCCATCATCATCATCGAGGCGAACGTTATAGCTTATTAATGCCTCAATAAATAATAAAATAAAAATGTCCATAAAAATCATCCGTTGTTAAAAACTTCGTCAAGATACATGTGTTAACGGGTAAAAAACTGCCGGGTAGCTGTTCAAAAGGCAGCTTTGACGTGTGAAATACATTGTCTCTTAAACTGTGTTAGCGTGACTGCACGTTTGATGTGTGAAGGCATCGAATTGAAAACATTTATGCCTTTAAAAAACAAAGAGTTGTGTGAAGCGCCATACAGAAAATAGGGTGTTCTCACATTATCCGCGTGTCTAGTATTATAAATTCATAGTTATAATCACTTCCTCTCTCAATTCGATCACACAAATATCGAGGCAGTAAACCGTTTATTACTTTAAAAATGAACACCATAGTCAAGTACACTATTCTTTGCTTCACTGACAGCCATTGTAAGGCGTCCAACAGGAAAGTTGAGGAAGTGAATCTATCACATTTTAAAATCAAACGCATTATTTTATTTTGTAAGCGCTGCAATCTCGATATTTGTGTTTCGTTAGCCAAGAAAAGGATGGAAGGGCAAAAATCCAGATGAGGAGAGATGATTGATTTATACAAGAGTATTTTGCTACCAATAGTCAAATCGTGTTTTAATCGACAGAGCATTCCATACTTCTTGGCTATTTTCTTGATAACATTGTCAATATGTATGTCAAATTTTAGCTTGTCATCAATAATCACGCCAAGATATTTAATATCGCGGACGCGATCAATTGTCTCATCATCAATTTTAACAGAGACATCCTCATTTACTCAGGTTCGCGAAATTACCATGTATTTTGTTTTATTAATATTCAATTTCAATTGCTTGTATTTCAACCATCTACTTAGAGAGTGTAAATCCTCGTTCAAGCGTGAAACGGCATCTGCTAAATTTTAGCTGCAATGAATATCACGGTGTCATCAGCAAAAAGATTTATATCACAAAATCGTAAGACTCGTCGCATGTCATTTATATACATAATGAATAAAATAGGCCCTAATACACTTCCCTGTGGCACTCTAGCGTGTTCTCCACGGGACTAGAAACAGAATCATTAAAAGCAGTCCTATGAGATCTGTCAGACAAATAGATTTCAAACCACTTGTATGCAGATCCTGAAATTCCAAAGCGCTTGATTGTGCTCAACAATAAGGGCCGAGAAATTGTCTCAAAAGCGCGTTTTAGATCCAAGAACACAGCAACAATCGTATCTTTACGCTCTACATTTTCCTTCCATTTAGCTAATACCAAGTTCAATGCGGTTTCACAAGAATGACCTTCTCGATATCCCGATTGTTCCGGTATCAGCAAGTTATTTCTATTCAAATACTCAAGCAGCTGGCCTTTACTACAAGTTCCAAAATTTTTTCTAATGTGTGCAACATATTGATAGGACGAAACTCTTCGGCTTTAATCGTCCCAGCAACTTTTTGAATCGGAATCACTAGAGATTCCTTCCAAACTTGTGGCACGTGCCCAGTTCGTAAAGATTCATTTATAAGGTCCAGCAAGTTGTGTCCGATGACCTCAAAGCAGTCTTGTATTACCTTGGCATTAACATTATCGACTCCAGCCGTTTTTCCAATTGAAAAGCAAATATTTTCAAGTTCTTCTAATGTTATTGGGTGAAATCCATCAAATCTACAATTAAAATTAATCGGCTGTTTTATTTCGTCAGGCTCATCAACTAACTCAATTGACTGGTTAATCAGTGAGACACTGTTGACGAAATATTGATTGAATTTATCTGCAATAACTTGTTCTGACTGTTCTAATGTGCCATCGAAGGTTATGGATCGCGGTTTGCTACTATTAGGTTTTAACAAGGATTTCAAAATTTTCCATAACTCTTTGCTGTTGTTTTGATGCTGATCAATTTTCCTCTGAATATATTCGCATCTCGTTTTTTCAACATATGCGAATATTTATTACGCGCGACCTAATACCTTTCCAATGAATAGCATTATTACTTCTACAAAATTTTCTGTATAATTTGTCCCTTTTACGTTTGAATCGTAAAAGATCCAGATTGTTCAGCTGTTCGAGTTTTTCAGGGATACGTATTTATGTTCTATTAGATTATTGGTACAGGTTTTCAAAACGTCAGTAAGAACAGCTGATTTTTGATCTAACAAACTGACGTTTGATTGAAAATCCACGTTTTTGCGACAAGACCTGAGATAGTTTGTTTTGAATATTTTCTCCAGCACTTTAATTTGATAAGATCACTATTATTATCACTATTATCATCTACGTTAATTACTAGAGTTTCATGATCGGTTATTTTCAAATCACAAATCGAAATTAGAATATACATGATCAATTAAAGTTCTACTGTGCTGAGAAATACGTGTGTAATCGAAGACCTTTTGTTTCAAATCAAAAGTCTGCTAACCGTTTCAAATGATTCGAATTATGGATGTCACACCAATTGATATTAAAATCGCCAGCGAGTATATTTAATTTACTAGGATCTATGAACATCTCCAACCAGTTCTCCAAAATTTCAACAAATCGCTGGTCATTTGAACTGGGAGAGTGATATAAAACTCCATAGTTACCCATCTTCATGCCACGTTCAACTGCAATGCCTAAGAACCAGTTACCATCACAAACTTCGTTCAATTGAAGCTTGAATTGAACCGATTCTTTGACATAAATAGCAACACCGCCAGTGTGTCTTGAATGTGGTAAACAAGCAGCAGCTACACTGTAACCCGGGATACTGTACTGTTCGAAAGAATCACTGTCAACGATATGCGTTTCAGATAAAAGACTAAAAGGACGTTTATCTTCTACAAGCTGACGTAATGCAACGTAGTTTGTAGAGAGACCTGCAATGTTCAAATACAAAATATCGAATTTATTTACATTCATACTAGAACTTGGTTTGCTATTCATTGAAATGCAAGCTGCTCTTTTTGCGATCAACTAATCTTTTTATACACTTTGCATTCAGTACTGAATGCTCCGTGTTTAACGTCCAAATTCGTTTTACGTTCTTGATTCATTTTATTACAATTAACACATTTCAATACAGATGACGTGCATTCAGATGTCTTGTGAGGTCCACTGCACTTAGAGCACGCGATAGCGTTTTTGCAATCTGTGCTCATGTGCCCAAATTCTCCACATTGGAAACACCTAAGATGCGTCAATGGATGCGTCTCTGGATGCGTTAGTGATCTGAAATATACACAGCTCCTTTTATTTTTTTATTGATTAAAAGTAAAACAAAAACTCTTACCTTTCTTTCCAAGTCAAGGTCAAGGTTGATCCAATCCGAATTTGTTGATCAGCAGCTGATTCACCTTTCAGTACCGTTTCTGTCGAAACTGTCGGAACAACGAGAAAAGCAAAACGGGTTGCCCTGCCCGGATTCGTATTGTTCGAGGATTTCCCCACCGTACCGTTTCGATGTCCTGCCAAAGTTTTGCACAGCTTCCGAAGCATCTCAATATCCGGTGAAGTTTTGATCTTCTCCGCCAAAGGCAGGTTCACTTGAAGGACTACGGAACCAAATATGCCTCGAAATATCCACGCGAAGACTGATGTATTTAATTTCGATGCACGATCGCGGACGCGGGGCAACGGAGCAATTTTAATTTACTCTTAGACATGTATTAGGGATTCAATAATTGACCAATATCAAAAACTTTTCCAATTGAAAATAACTCACAATTGTCAAAGTACCCTGTCTAAGGCCGGTTTTAGGCATAGAAAGAATAGTTTTAAGAAAAAAATCAAAACACAAATGCAAAAAGAGCAATATGATAATATGATGGGATTATTGATTTCCCGTGCCTCTTTTTTTTATGAATATAATTGGGAAAAAATCTTTTTGGTAATTGATAAAAAGTAATTTTAATTATTCTCATGAATATGGTTCGCGCATGAGAATAAACGTGAAATCTAAGCAATTCACAGTGCTTTTTGGTCGAAATTGATTTAAATGGCGCTAAAAGTAGCCTCACACCTCGGGAATCTTGTCCATTGATTTTGTGCTCATGTGCTCCCAAAAAATGGGACTCATGCAATTTCGTCGCAAAAGATAAAAAAAATCCTGGGCAATTTATAGTCTGGTTTACAGCTCGTACTCTCAAAGATTTCCGCTTGATTGTTTTTTAAATCGGGCCGAATTTCTAATTTTTCATAACGGAATCCCATAACTCTCGAAAGCGAAATTTGAGACAAGCCCCTGATGTACAAACTAGCCTTAACGACCAAACTTTCCCTTTCCGACCAAATTTTCCCTCGGTTTGAAACTGCCTTAAACTCGATTTTGTTCAGTTGGTTTATAAATTATTTTTCCCTGCCGTCGTTTTTTTACAGTGGATGATTTCGAAATATTCAAAATTATTCAGAAAAACTTTGAATAAATTTTAATTGTTCGAAAAGAATCAAATCAATCATGTAAAAATATCTGATAAAGCAAATTTGAAAAAAAAAATTGAGTTACCTACCTACTTCGGAAGATTCAAAAAGAATAATTGAATATGAGCTTAATTTGAAAATTAGAATGTCTTTCCCTGCGCTTTATTTTATTGACGTTGAGGCGTGGCCTGATTTTCGAAAAAAATTTGCCTACACAGAAAAAAATTCCATGGTAACGGTTACTATTTTGTAGACTACGCCATGTTTTTAAAACAACCACAAATTTTCAGTTAAATTAACCACGCATTCGGACAAATTCACCACTGATTCAGTTCATGCAACAACATTCCACCAGGACCACAGTTGATTTTTACTGCGCGCATGGTAAAATTAAACGGGTTTGTTGTCTGCTGAAAATCGTCGGTGCGTATTCTTAAATTAACCCTCGGAATGGTAGTTTCGACCGCAACATTTTTTTTGCGTGTATCAAGTTACTACCAGAGTGTAAAATAATCGAATTTTTTTGGTGAAGACCACCTTTCTTCACTTGTCAGCACATTCATTTTCGGCTCTGGACTGTCAATATTCAGTTGAATATTAGTCCACAGAGAAACAGACGTCTCACTTAGAACAAATTGCAATCAAAATCATCGTCACGAAAACATTGTCGCCCAATGCTAAAATCCCGGTGAGTGGCCAAGCGGCAACCAGATGGCGGTAGTGTGCAAACGTCAAACGCAAGCAAAATCGAAGAAAGCGCCATCGGTGGCCGATTAATCACCTACAAAATGTTAAATAAACCGTTAAAAAGGTGTACGATGGAACATATGTTGAGTGAGACGTCTGTTTCTCTGTGATTAGTCATTGAATATTTATGCACATTCTACAAATCGATAAATTATCTGAAATCTGAACAAGTTTAAATTGAGTGAAGTAATTTATCACACAGAACTGAATCCGATTAGCATCCGCGGGGCCCTTTCAACGGTAAATATCAATATATTGAAGATTGAAAAATTCGAACCGTGGTCCGACGGTCGACTGTCGGAAAGCTGTTCCGCAAACGTCAAATCACTTGTTGCACGGTAAAAAATGTTGTTTTTTTTTCGGTGTGAATGTTGATTATTAAAACCAACGGGAATATGCAACTTTAAACGAGTATTACATGCCGCTATATTTTTTTAACAAGTTTTATGATACTTTGAAGGCATTTTGTCATATATTTATGTGATTTAGAAACATTTGAGATTTCTCGAATATTCTTAATATCAAGAAATATCAACACTTTTCGTACAGTGCATTCCATTTTGAAGTTTCCGACACTCAGTCTGCTTCTCCGCAAAATTAGAATTTTTCTCTTTTCTCGCAATAAACAATGCTAATTGTGTTTTTTCTTGCACATAGTAAGCACACTCAGTGACAGTCGAATGAATTAGTTGGTGCAGCAGTCGTTTGACTATGTCATTCTATGTTTTGAATAATCATACGATGTTTGTCAAAATTCGGACTAAATTTGCTTCATGAAGATGAATATTTTCTGCTCCGGTTACTACCACTGATGAAATTGGCCAAATTTTAATGCCTCCGGAATAAGCAGAAAAAAATATTTGAAATGAAACTGCATGAAAAAAATTGCCCGAAGAAGCACATGTTGTCATCAACTATGAGAAATCTTAAGAAAAGTCGATCAATGAAAAATACAAAACGGCATAAACAGTATTCTTCTAAAAACAAAACTAGTAACATAACATCTAACACTTTTTTTGTGTGGGTTTCGTGCACTTTCTTTGTTGAGAGATGATCCAGCCAAGGGCTGTTGAAGACACAAAAAACACTTTCGTTGTAGGTAGGGGAAAATACCTATTCTTGGCAGTCTAAGACATTCGCCAAATTGAATGATAAAAATAATGAATAATTACACTAAAACACAGGTCCAGTTTAACTGGTATACATTTGTATGCTCTTTCTTTGATGGTTGGTGTTCACTAAATATGACAGCTTTACCACAAACTCAGTAAATTTAATATAAAGTAACAGGTTAACGTTTCTTCTGTTGGCATAGCAATTTCTATTATCAGCAATGAGTTTGCCACTTTAGCAACTAGATATGGAAGTAGAAAACTGGTAATGTATTAATGCCAAATGCTGGTTGTTATATTCTCCAGTAGTAAAATTCATTCATATTAATCGGCCGCACGCTCATCTCTCTTCACTCAATTTTGAAACAAACTTTATTGTTTATCAAAACTGGTTTAAAGCAAAACATGAATTTTTAGCCTTGGCATCAATTTTATGTCATGTAGACAAATAGGCAAATGCATTTAAACACATTGCAAAACAAATTTAACCCTTATGTGGCCAACAAAAAAAAGACGTAAATGACAGATAGGGCACCCGTGTACCCAGATATTGACCGTTTCATAACTTTTACCATTTCCAACCTATTTGAATAATGTTGGCCATTTTAGAGAAGAGAACTTATATGCTTTTTGTTCGTTGCCAAGATTTACATTTTTTGTCTTTTGTAATGCCTTAGAGTCTTAGAGTCTTAGAGCTTTGTAATGCTAAAAGTCTATCAACCAGTTTCAAATAAACAACTTGCTCTTTGCGGTCCTTACATGAAATATTTGTTTCATCAAAAATAAATGCCATCACCGGATTTTTTGTTCGTATTTTTCCTAAAATCAAATCACAAAGAATTGTGCGTGATATTTTTTTAGCGTGTGTTTGATATACTCACAAACACATTCTTCCGCTCTATTCCGAAGTGTGCTGCTGCCAAAGAAAACGAACAGTCTCGATTTTATTTAGTGTAACATAGAGCAAATATTGCATAAATTTGCTCTTTGTGGTGACAATCAAGTGGTGATAAAGTGTAAAAAGTAGTTTACGTACCTAATTTGTCGTGTTATACGGAATAAAGAGGAGAAACAGGCGATCCAAAAAAGTAAGTAACAGTTTGCTTTTCATGCACTGCTTTCTTTGGCAATGCAATAATGGCAAGGATTTCGTAGGTGCAAATTTGTTTCGGTGATTAACACATCAAATCTTGTTACTTCTACACAAACAACTTATTTAAATGAAAGCTTAGACTTGACATTGTGTGATTGAATCAAAATTATGTTCATAAATAGTGTATGTTTGCTGGAAAACGCAAATATTGTTGAGGGTGCCAACAACTGTCGCACCCTGCCAAAGCCGTATTCTACCCTATTTGATTTTAGATCCCGGCCTAAAATATTGATTTTGTTTGAATAATATTTTTAAGCTCTTTGGCAGAATCAATGAAAAAACGGGACAAACTGAGGAATTTTTAGATTACGACAGGACAGCACAAAAAGGTCTAAAAAACGGGACTGTCCCGTTAACTACGGTACGTATGGTCAGCCTACGAAAAACTTGTTTCAATAGGCATGAAACTGTTTTCAATGAAAAACATTGAGATCAAGGGAACCTATAAATATGGGTACCGCATAATTCTTGCATCATTCCATTGCCACGTTCTGATTGGTGCAGACAGCAGCGAATGAGCAGCCGTTGGGTCTGCCGAGAAGCCATAAAATAGCGCAACGCGATTTTTTCCTTTCATTCTGACCGGGACAAGCGAAGCAACCGCATCATCGATTGAACAGCACTCACACCTTTTAGCAGGGAATGAAGTCTGCACCGACCGCTTTTTCGGCTCGACACCATCGAAGCGACCATCATCAGCCGAAACCTAGCCAGTACATCAGCAGTCCACCTTACAGACCCGACAAAGCAGCAATGCTGAGCAGATACCGGCAGCAGCAGCAGAGTCGAGCCGAGACCGGCCGGCATCGGTGCTGAGCCGAGAAAGGCTGAAGAAAAGCCACATGATGCAGCATGTATGTCAGAGCCAATAATAGAGATCAATATCAATGCTTTCAATACCCTTCGGGATAGAAATTGTACTTGGGTGCCAAATCCAATATTCTAGAGATAAAATTTTATGCGTGATTTTCAGAAATAGCGTCAAAACTAACAGTGGATAATTTTTCTGATTTAACCGCGAAGTGGACGAAGGACTTCGCTTGACCATGCCTTTAAAGATTCATAAGATGTCCAAATCTCTCACATAATCTTATTTGGATTAAAAAAAAACGATAACAGCTCTAACATTAATAAACAATCAATCGATTTTTCATCAAATGTTGGATTTTTTGGCATTGATAAAAATATATGTAGATAAACATTGTTTGATACTGACCGCACACAAAGCGAACGTGACTGAATGATCGTCCCATGTTACCAATTCTAAATCTTATCACCCGAAATCCCATGTCCGGGTGTTTCCTTCCTTCTACTGCTAACAATGTTGTCTCAGAAAAGAACACGTACTTCCCACCTGCAATTCTAAGCTCGCTTGCCTGGCTTATTGGCCTGTATCAAGCGAAAAGTCCCGTTAGGAAATAGACGCCAGCAGCGAGCAACATGCGTAAAAAAGAAGAAGCCCTTCTCGAACGCGTTGATGATGATGACGCTGGGTTAGGGACAAAAGGTCGAAAGACATAAGGTCGAAAGGACAAAAAGTCGAAAGACAAAACGTCGAAAGACAAAAGGTCGAAGGGACAAATGGTCGAAAAGGACAAAAGGTCGAAAGGGACAAAAGGTCGAAAGACAAAAGGTCGAAAGGACAAAAGGTCGAAAGTAACAAAAGATCAATAAGATCAAAATTAAACAATTTTTAACAATTAATTAAAATTCATTCAGTGAGTACAACTAATAGATGAATATTAGGGTTTTCTAAATATCATATCGATCTGCCAAACGCCGCACATCAAATACATAAATGCGGGCGCCTGCGACATGCCCTATTTTGGCAGATGGAAGTGATATTTAGAAAACCTTAATTTCCATCTATTATTTGCACTCATTGAATGCATTTCATTTAATTGTTAAAAATAGTGAAAAATAAAAGGGCAATTGTTTTGCCAACTGTATAGGACAACTCTGTCTCGCGCAATACAACTTTTATTCATTTCCGAAATCAACAATCTGCTTTATCTCTAACAAAACTATCTAGACATTCATAATATTGTTTCATAGTAATTTCTCCTTCTTTGAAAATGGCTCATTCTTCAACTTTGATTAATGAGATGAGTGCCAACTTGTTATCAACTTGTTCTTGATCGAAATTCTGTCCTTTTCGACCTTTTGTCCTTTTCGACCTTTTGTCCTTTTCGACCTTTTGTCCTTTTCGACCTTTTGTGCCTTTCGACCTTTTGTCCTTTCGACGTTTTGTCCCTTTCGACGTTTTGTCTTTTCGACCTTTTGTCCTTTCGACCTTTTGTCTTTTCGATCTTTTGTCTTTCGACCTTTTGTCCTTTCGACCTTTTGTCTTTCGACCTTTTGTCATAGATTCGATGACGCTTTGGCTGACAAAGAAGCGGGATACAAGACACTAGCTGATTGGCCCACCCATTGGGAAGCAGAAAAGATTCAAAATAAGGTATAAAAGAAAAGTGCATTCGGTCGCAGAGCATTCAGTCTTTTTTTATACCATCACTAGAAATTCGCGGTTATTTGAAAAGATCGTTTTCTTATTTTTTGCACTTAGCCGAAGCAAACAGCCTTTTTCAAGGCTCTAAGAGTTAAAAATAATGTTCTCCTTCAGTCGCTATCGCACGGATTAGACGGCTCTCCAGTGGAAGGGCTGAGATACAGTCTACATCCCCTGCTGAGCCAACTTGTGGTTTATTTCAGGCAGTCCTTCAGTGGGAAGGTTGCCACTGTCGAGGCTAATATTTCGTGACCGGACAAATACTTCCTGAATTTTTTTTTGATGATTCTTGTTCGAGGTAGATTTGATTTCTGTGTCGGTTTGATGAGAAGATTTTGCCAAGGAATGGTATGCAACGCCGATTATTTATCCAAAATAGTTGATGTGAGAAATTTGGACATATTATGTATCTTAAAGGCATGGTCAAGTCAAGTCCTACGTCCACTTAGCGGTTATGTCACAGACATTACCCACTGTTCGTTTTTTCAAATATTTATGACAAAAGGGATTTGTTACCTTTTCTTCTATTCCGGCACAAAAGCAAAATCAATATTTTTTTTTAAAAGCTCAACATGTTTTTCACTCATTAATGGGTAAAAACAGGGAACATGAAAATGGGCATAAATGACGCATTATAAGGAAATATTATTTACCCATTTTTTTTACAGTTTCATACATCGTCAAAAAAGGAGTGATTTTTACTCTTTAAGGAGTATTTTCAGGTTTACAGTGTAAACAGTTTGCCAGAGTGTGTTTGTGTTGTTATGATTGGGTGCGAGAGATCTCTCACTCTCTCTACACAAAGTCCACTCCGATGAGCACTCGTTCGGATTCACTGAAGTGAGCTCACTCTTTTCGTACACGGCAGTGCATACACTTGCGTTCCGTTCCGATTGCGTTGCGATATTTTTGTTTGATTTGACGGTACCCACACGATTGCGGTTTTCGAAAATGTCCGAAAAACGAAAACGGGTTGTTGTGTTGGAGGAATTGTTTATTGAAAAAACCCAGATTAATCCACCTAGCGGTGATGGTGCCTTTCTCGACCTTCGTAAAATGTGTGTGCTTGAAAATAGATGAGCTAGTAGCTAGGAGTAAAAAAGACAAATTTCTTTGTCCGTTCTATGAAAATCAGATTATTTATGGCAAAGATATTGTAGATCCAGTTGAAAACCGAAAATCATATTTTGTCCCATTCCCGGATGTCGCGACTGCATCGCGAGTGGTGTCCGACTATGGCACAGTTGCGCACTACTCGCGATGCAGTTGCAACATCCGGAAATGCGAGAAAATGCGATTGTCGCGAAACCTCGGTTCGGTTTTCAGCTTGATCTACAATATGCTAATAAGAATTTCGACATTTTTGTTTCCTTTTCCAATCTTTTTGACGTACATACCCCTGTTTTATTTAACCCAGTCATATATTTTAAGGATATCACTTTTGGATGTAAATTGAACTTTGAAGCTCGGACTGCACAAAAGAAAACGAAAATGTCATTCCCATCAAGCGAGCGGAGGGCAATATTTGTTATGATATAAATCTCACGACCGTCTTTCTACCAAACTCCCGTATGAAGAGGAAGGGAAGTGTATCAGTGTGGAAGCATCCGATAGTTCGTTTTCGGAAAGAAATTATAGCCTTTCGGTACAACTTTGTTGCACAAGAAAGGCAAAAAGTATTTTGGCCATAATTTCAAAGGTAATAGTCCAGTCTGGCCAACTTTCTAAATAGAACAGGATTCCGCATCTAATGCAATTTGTTGTGAGTAAATCGGTTGAGGGTAAGTCCATTAAAAGTCAGCTAGACTTTTTTACTCGCTTTTTTATAACATATTTTGGCCATAATTTCTGTGCCCATGGTCCAAATTTTCAATAGAAAACAATACGACAGGATTCCGCGTCGAATGAAACTTGTTGGAATTATAGATAGTGGAATATATAGATGAGTGAAGATAAATCCTCTGTCTCCAAACGAACTGTCAAACGTGTCTCCAAACGAGCATGACGTCACGATTTCAATGGAAACGTTAAGGGCTGTGACGTCATATGTGCGTGTGCACGGGCAGAAAAATCGACTCAGCCATGCTTTCGCTCATCGATCGAATAGAGTTCGCCGCCGTACCAAACTGACCATCTACAAAACGCTCATTAGACCGGTAGTCCTCTACGGACACGAGACCTGGACGATGCTCGTGGAGGATCAACGCGCACTCGGAGTTTTCGAAAGGAAAGTGCTGCGTACCATCTATGGTGGGGTGCAGATGGCGGCCGGTACATGGAGGAGGAGAATGAACACAGAGTTGCATCAGCTGTTGGGAGAACCATCCATCGTTCACACCGCGAAAATCGAACGACTGCGGTGGGCCGGGCACGTAGCCAGAATGTCGGACAATAACCCGGTGAAAATGGTTCTCGACAACGATCCGACGGGCACAAGAAGGCGAGGTGCGCAGCGGGCAAGGTGGATCGATCAGGTGGAAGATGACTTGCGGACCCTCCGTAGACTGCGTGGCTGGCGACGTGTTGCCATGGACCGATTCGAATGGAGAAGACTCTTACATACCGCACAGGCCACTACGGCCTTAGTCTGAATAAATAAAATAAATAAATGCTTTCGCTCATCTACATATTCTACTATCTATAGTTGGAATTAAATCGGTTGAGGATAAGTTCCAAAAAAGTGAGCTAAACTTTTCGCACTTTTGGTGCGCGAGTTAACACATAGCGACGAACGACATTAAACTCTACAAGCAGCATCAGCACTTCTCAAGTGGGTCACGAACGCCGGGACAACGAACGCCGATAAAAACAATCACAACATTGTCGAGGGCACCGATCGATCTATGCTGAGTGGGCTCAACCGCCGCGGGACCGTCATCGCTGAAATTACATTTTGAGTTTCGAACCTTGAATAAAGTCTGTTCTGTTTTTACCATCGACCGACTCGGATTATTCTTTTTAAAAGAACCTCCCCGGTAAAAAGTTAACTGGCGCCCGAATAGGGACCTTGCCAAAAGTGGGAATTGTATAAGTTACAAGTGGTGAAAATCGTTAATTGTTAACAAGTGGAAAAAATCCTAAGTGGATATCACAAAATCCGAAAGTGGTTCAAGGAGCCAGTTCACCTGTTACAATCCGGTTCAACGAGCCCCATCACGACAACGAAAGCGAGAGCCAGGACACCGAAGCTGAGAAGCTCGATCGCTACTAGGACCCCGGTAGCAGCACTGCGGCAGCAAAAGGAATCACCCTGAAGTAGCTGCCTGGTTTTCCCCACCGAGCGAGGCCGCCCTAAGTTACAACCCAAAAGTCCAGGAATTTCATCATGGTACTGGCATTAATGTAAGTAATTTTATCATTATTATCTAAAAGTGTAAGTGACAAAACCAATTGAAACCAAGAAAAAAAAACATTTTCTCATCGTCATTACCCATAAGTGAATATCTTTATCCGATCAATTGTGACAAAATTTCGTTCTACTGAGTGGAAACAAAACAGTGCGACGGTCGAAAACAAGTGACGGTTTTTGATTTTTTTACCTTTTGCTTTCATATGAGCAAAGAAAATCCAAGTAGAAGCATAAAAAGTGTTACTGTGACGATGTAGATTTTATTTCACTCTTCCTAATTGCTAGCCTCACTAATTGATTAACCATCAGTGAATACAGCTAATTTGCTTTTCAAAATATAATTGATTAAAGATCATACAAATTCCTTCAAAAACCTAGGGTGGACATTTACTTCAGAAACATAATGGCCACCAACAACGTAGTAAATAATAACATGACTGCAGACGACTTTATCGCTATTGGTAGAGTCCCGAATTTGTACGGTCAGTCAACTCATTCAGCGGTAATCCTACTGAATTAGTGGACTGGTTGGTTGATGTAGATTCCATTTTTCGCACTTATAATGCCAGGAACGCTAACAGCTGATCAAATCAATCTCCTTCAGAGAGTGATACGGCGAAAAATTACAGGCGAAGCAGCCGACATCCTAAACGCAAATAATATTACGTGTGATTGGGATGAAATTAAAAACGACACTTGTTCTCTATTATAGAGACAAACGTGACGTGAAAACTCTAGATTTTGAAATGACTACAATTAAAAAACTTCCCAACGAAAACATCAGTACTTATTATAGCAGAGTAAATGATGTTTTGACCCACATAATTATCAAATTCATACTGATGATAAATTGAAACTTAATGCAGCAGTACACATAACATACTTTCGGGACAAAGCTCTCGACGCTTTTATTAGAGGATTGGAAAATCCTTTGAATATTTTATTAAAAGTACAAATCCGACATCGCTCGGACAAGCATACCAATTTTGCATGGACTATTATAATATGAACTTTAGGTATGCACCTTTCAGAAACGAGTTGGGCAACCAACCAACACCTAAACCTAATGAGCCACCAAAGATAAATATTTCAAACGCCCGATCAGGTTTACCACCTCCGCTCCTGCCATAAGTATTTCTTCAAACCAAACCAGCCTCAACCAAATCGTTTCAGATTCATGCCACCGCCGCAAAGAACATTTACTTTCGCCCCACCGCAAAGACCATTTCCCTTTGCTTCACAGCAAAGAACATACCCTTTGCTCCGCCACAAAGAACATTTCCCACTGGAACCAATGGAAGTCGATCAAAGCCTACGATCGCGAAATTTAAATTATGGAAATCGCCCTCCAATGAAACATGAAACGTCCTCACCCTCCTTCCCAACAACATACAAATTTCAAAAGACAAGCATATCCACTTGAGGATACATACCAAACGTTTGAAGAACAGTATGACTACTACGATTACGACCCATACTATAATTATGACACTGGATACGACTCATATTACAACGAAGAAACACAGCAAGAAACAGAAACCCAAAACATACTCGACGCCAACGCTCCGTTAAGTGACGAAAATAGTGCTGTTCAAAATGATAGTAACCTTGCATCTACCAATTTTTTAGAATGGACCCCAGAGTGGTAAGTATGCCATATATAATGCTGAAAACCACTATCGGAAATTTTCCTTTTTAATTGATACAGGCGCTAATATTAATATTATTAGTCCCAAATTAGCTTACACTTTCAAAAATGCGAAACCATATAAACTACATGCAAGAAATATTTCTAGTGCAAATGGCAACTTCAATACTTCTTCAGCAATTAATATTAATTTTTTCACCAAAAATTGACCATACGGCACAATTCATACTTCACAATTTTCATAACTTTTCGAAGGAATCATCGGAACTGGCATACTAAATACATTAGGTGCAATTGTTGACTTGGCAAACAAAAATTTAACATTACAATTAGGTGAACAAAAACTGACCATACCCTCCTGTCCTACATTCCCCAACGACAAGCATCGAATAGCTTAACTGTGACGACACCCGACACCTTTTACGGCGACAAAATTGAACTCTCGAACGTACTGACTGCAACGCGGATATACAAAGCAATAATGCATTAGACCCAACTTCATTCAGAACAGCTCATCTTTCAGAGAACCAAAACAAAGCATTGCTAAATGTACTCCAAAAGCATGACTACGCTTTTCATAAGCCTGATAATAAACTTACATGCAGCACGGTAGTTGAATGCTCTATCAACACCATCGACGATATCGCGGTTCACCAAAAAGTTTATCCATATCCAGCAGCGTATGTTGACGAAGTCAATATACAAATAAATAAACTTTTAAATGATGGGATCATTCGTCCCTCACGCTCTTCTTGGACGTCACCCGTTTGGATTGTTCCAAAGAAAACGGATGCATCGGGGATAAAAAATTTCGTATGGTAATCGATTATCGTAAGTTAAACTTGAAAAAACCATATCAGACCGTTATCCCATGCCGGAAATTAATTATGTATTGGACCAATTGAAAGGCCAAAATTTTTACAACTCTTGATTTGGCATCTGGTTTCCACCAGATCAGAAAGAAAGAGCGCGACATCGAAAAAACAGCGTTTTCAATCAACAATGGCAAATATGAATCCACAAGAATGCCATTTGGATTAAAAATGCGCTGGCTGCTATTTTCAACGAGCCATTGATGATGTGCTCCGTAAAACACATTGGAAAAATCTGCTACGTATACATGGATGATGTAATTGTATTTGGCAGAAATTTTGAAGAAGCTTTGACAAACCTTGAAACTATTGTCAAAGCATTGAACGATGCAAATCTAAAAATTCAGCTAGATGAAGTCCGAATTTTTGCATCAAGAAATCGAATTTTTGGGATATGTGATTGGATCCACAGGAATCAAGGCCAATCCCCAAAAAATCGAAGTAATTCGAAGATACCCAATTCCTAATTCGATAAAGGAATTGAGATCTTTCCTTGGCATGATGAGTTACTACAGAAGATTCGTAAAGGATTTTGCAATTGCTAAACCCCTCACGAACCTTCTAAGGGGAGAGAAGAACATGAGTTCAACAAAAAAAATCAAACTCGACGAAGCTGAGACAAAATGCTTCGAAAAAATGAAATCAATACTATCATCTTCTGATGTGTTGGCATATCCAGACCATTCAAAGCCCTATATATTGACCACAGATGCATCAGACTTTGCGATAGGCGCTGTACTTTCACAAGGTGAATTGGGAAAGACAGACCGATCCATTTCGCGTCACGGTCTTTAACAAGAGCAGAAGAAAAACATTCTGTTCCTGAGAAAGAAATGTTGGCCATATTTTGGGCTCTTGGAGTATTCCGAAACTATTTATACGGAGCCAAATTTAAAATTTTACAGATCATCAGCCTTTGACATTTGCATTGTACCTAAAAATACAAACACCAAATTAAAAATATGAAATCTTATCTTGAGGAACACGATTACGAGATTGCCTATAAACCAGGTAAATCGAATGTCGTTGCGGATGCTATTAGTCGCATCGCATGCTCTATGACTTGTACCTAACATTCAGCTGACGATAGTGATGATATGTTCATCATATCTACGGAAAGCACCCATTAATGCCTTTAAACACCAGGTAATAATAAAAGAGGTCCAGACAAAATAGAAACTACTCATCCTTTCCCCTAACTATACACGAATTTTAATTCCATATAAACGAAAACTCTATATTTCAGGTTCTGAAAGAATACGTTGATCCGACCAAGTTAAACGGATTATTAACTGAGGAAAAATCATGGGTCAAATACAAGAAGTGTATAAAAAACACTTTACTCAAGAAAACATGTTAAAATCCGTTTTTCTCAAAATTCCTCATCGACGTACCGGAAGAAGATGTTCAATGGAGAATTATTGAAAAAGAGCACTATAGAGCACACCGCGGTTTAGAGGAAAACAAAGCCCAAATCCTCAGGAAATATTATTTTCCACAATTGAATAGTAAGCTTCGAGAATTCACGAAGAACTGTCAATTGTGTCAAGAAAATAAATATGACCGTAATCCTATTCATTATCCACTTCAAAGAACCCTATCCTGAATACACCTTTCCAAATTGTACACATTGACATAATGTTTTTAGAAAAATTAATGTTCCTAACGTGCGTCGATAAATTTTCCAAGTTCGCTCAAGTCCAGCTAGTAGAATCAAGAGCAACCGTTGACATAATGCCTGCTGTAAAAAGAAGTTCTCACAAAATTTAAATTACCGGAAATTGTCGTAATGGACAATGAAAAATCGTTTATTTCTGGCGAATTAACAAATTTCTTTAATGAAAACAAAATCGCTTCTTATATAGCATCAACTGGACGAAGTGAGATGAATGGAGTAGTCGAAAGATTTCACTCCACTTTACAAGAAATTTACCGAATCACAGAAGGCAGAAAATCCACGAAAAAACCAAAACAGCTTGTCGAAATGTCTTTGATTAAGTACAATTCCACTATCCATTCTTGTACTAAATTCACACCCTTTGAAATCATTATTCCAAGCTCCCAAAGTTCCAAAATTATCGAAAACGTTTACCAAAAATCTGCAGAAAAAACAAAATCGAGACCTAGAATACCATAACAAAAAGCTGACTCCAAAACACATAAACGAAAACCAGGAAGCCTTTGAAAAAGACAAGAAGACGGATAAAAACCGTCCCACGTTATAAAAATAAAAATCAAAATGTTCACAATAGCACTATAACAACTTCTGATAACAGACGAGTCCACAAAATGACCTAAAATTCGAAACACTTAATTTCGTTTTAGATTTTTACTGTTACAACTCTTTGGAGGCGGTACTCAACAGACGATCGCCATACATAAAACGGACAAATTACCTCTTTTCCTATATGATAAAGGCCCTGGACGTATTCAAATAAGTTCTCATTACTACATCCACCACTTTAATTTGAGTCATTCAAAATTCACATACAAGATTTAAAATTAAAATTCAAACAAATAGAAGAAAATCAGTTTACTAGTCTCATATTAGATGAATTTAACGAGTTAGATACCAACTTAAAAATTTGTTTCCAATCAGAAGAAGAAAAAGATGGAATCAGTTAGGAACAGTATGGAAGTATATCGCAGGAAGCCCTGATGCTACAGATCTTAAAATTATCAATAGTTCGATTAATGGCCTTGTTAGCAACAATAATGAACAGATTAGAATAAATAGGAAATTTCATTGCAAATGAAGGAAATAGTGTATAAAACAAAAGAATCCATTGACTGCTTAACTCAAAATCATCTGAACTATATTCTGTAAACATATTTTTGAATCTTAAATTCCTGAATGATAAACTAGATCACATTATTCAAACAATTGCTTTAGCCAAAGTAGGGATACTTAATGAAAAGGTATTGAGTCAGACAGAAGTCGAATTACTTGTTAAAGATTTAAGCAAAGAAAACTTGACTGTTTGGAACACCGCCGAAGCACTTACCTACGTCACCACATCAATAGTCACCAACGAACTCGACATCGCCCTTTTACTTAAATTGCCCAAACTAGACCCGAGAGTTTTTAGAAAATCTTCGTTCTACCAACTTGGTTTAATCGTCAACAAATCCATATTTCCAACCACAATTATCTACACCATGGAACTCAATACTACATCGTAAACAGCCTACAGCCAAAGATCTTTTGACGCTAAGGACGCTACACTAGATTCTACAGCCTGTGTGTCCAACTTGTTAGATGGAAACCAGCCAAATGCGATTATCTAGCCAAACCCGACGGAAGAAATCGTAGCAATCGACAACCAACATCTTATCACCAATGTGTTAGGAAATTTTACCCTACACACACCAACTGTGGTTTGTCTGAAAGGAACCTGTCTGGAACTTATCTGATTTCGTTCAACAACTGTGAGGTAACGATCAACAATCAAAACATTTTCGAACTACAACCAGAATATAACAGGTAAACCGATCCATGTACCGATGTATGGCATTCCCATCGAAAAACAACGTATTGTTGTTAATTTGAGCCTACATCACCTGCACAACCTGCATCTAGAAGCTAGGAAGGAGATGGAGCAAATCCGTTTGAACACTACAAGTATTCAATGGCCACATTGGACAATCTTTGGGGATTATCATTCTCTCCTGTCATCATATGTGCTGTTCTCTTTTGTATATCTTTCGTAACAGAAAACCAGAGGTGGAAATTCAAATGAACCAACAGAAGACGACGCCGGAGGAAACAAGGACATTTCAAATTTTGTTGCTGAGTGAAATTGTTCGTACGGAGCCTCACACTGAAGGGGACAAGTTAACACATAGCGACGAACGACATTAAACTCTGCATGGGGCGGCATCAGCACTTCTCAAGTGGGTCACGAACGCCGGGACAACGAACGCCGATAAAAACAATCACAACATTGTCGAGGGCACCGATCGATCTATGCTGAGTGGGCTCAACCGCCGCGGGACCGTCATCGCTGAAATTACATTTTGAGTTTCGAACCTTGAATAAAGTCTGTTCTGTTTTTACCATCGACCGACTCGGATCATTCTTTTAAAAGAACCTCCCCGGTAAAAAAGTTAACTCGCGCACACACACACACAGAGACATCATCGCAGTTCATCGAGCTTATACGTATATAACACTATGAGTCTCCAGGCTTTCTGTAAAAGTTTGGTTTTGGAGCGAACATACAGCCTTTTCGTAGAAAAAGGCAAAAATGGTGTTTCAGCCATAATTTCCGATCCCATAGTCCGATCTAGCCAATTTTCAATAGAAAACAATGATTCTGCGTCGAATGCAATCTGTTGCGAGCGTCAATAGATGAAGTCTAAGTGCTAAAAAAGTGAGCTAGACTTTTTCGAACTCTTTTTCGCAATAAATAGTAATTTGACCATAACATCTAAGCCCATAGTCCGATCTGGCCAATTTTCAATAAGAAAATATGAGACATTCTGCGTCGAATGCAACTGTTGTGAGCAAATCGGTTATGATGTGTGCCCGAAAAATGAGTGACATTTTTTACGCGATTTTTTCGTATGAATTTGTATTTTGGCCATAACTTTCGATCCCATAGTCCGATCTGGCCAAATTCAAATAGGAAGCAATAAGACAGGATTCTGCGTCGAATGCAACTTGTTGCGAGCAAATCGGTTGTGGATAAGTGCCCGCAAAATGAGTGACATTTTTTACGCGATTTTTTCCTATGAATTTGTATTTTGGTCATAACTTTCGATCCCATAGTTCGATCTGGCCAATTTCAAATAAGAAACAATGGGATAGGATTCTGCGTCGAATGCAACTTGTTGCGAGCAAATCGGTTGAGGATAAGTGCCCGAAAAATGAGTGACATTTTTTACGCGATTTTTTCGTATGAATTTGTATTTTGGCCATAACTTCTGATCCCATTGTCCGAACAGGCCAATTTCAAATAGGAAACAATGGGACAGGATTCTGCGTCGAATGCAACTTGTTGCAAGCAAATCGGTTGAGGGTAAGTGCCCGAAAAATGAGTGACATTTTTTACGCGATTTTTTCGTATGAATTTGTATTTTGGCCATAACTACCGATCCCATAGCCCGATCTGGCCAATTTCAAATAGGAAACAATAAGACAGGATTCTGCGTCGAATGCAACTTGTTGCGAGCAAATCAGTTGAGGTAAGTGCCCGAAAATGAGTGACATTTTTTGAGTAGTTTTGCGCACACACACACACATACACACACACATACACACACACACACACACACACACACAGACATCACCTCAATTCGTCGAACTGAGTCGATTGGTATATAACACTATGGGTCTCCGGGCCTTCTATAAAAAGTTTGTTTTTGGAGCGATCATATAGCCTTTACCGTATACTTAGTATACGAGAAAGGCAAAAAGATACGGTTAAGTGATGGAAATGAAATCTCGGTATCGTTGTGCACGTTATAAGGTGATAGCGGCAAGCCGTTGAAGTGCGCGACATCGTATAATTTGGCTCGACATGTAACGACGAAGCATCGGGAAGTGGCTGAAGAGAAAAAAAATTGTGTTGCGGACTGTGAAGAGCCAGTAATGGAAGGTGATGAACCGGGAAAGCCGCAGAAAATTTCCCTGTATATGGACAAAACGTATACATTTCTTCGATAGTACAGTGGCTAGCTGAGTGCAACGTGCCAATTTTTTTTTTCTCCAAACTATGTGTAAGCAACATTTTGCAGCCACTTGAAAAGGCTCTGAAGATAAGCTGCGTGTCTCGGAAAAACATTATGCGTTATGTCTTCCATTTTTCAACACCGTTTACTGATGAATAATTTACTTGAAATGTTTCAAATGGATCCCTAATGCAACGACAAAACAAAATACACAAAAAGGTAGTTTGAAAGTAAAAAATCGTGTTTTTTAATCAAAGAGACTGATAATTTTGAAAATATTCAAACGTTTATATCAAATATTTTCGGGCCCGCCAGCAAGTGTAAATTCTAAAATTGGCCGTGGCTTGAAAAGGTTGGCAGGCCTGGTTAATCCTATTTTAAAAACTAATTTGCTAACATTAAAGTCGAAAAACACACTTCGTTGAATAGTCTGCAGCATAAGTCCAATAGATTATTTTGCCGTAATGTGCGGTGGCATGGATCCATAACATTGCGATTCCTGAGTTGACGAGACGGTGCATAAAATCAACATTCTTCAGGATGTAACGGCAGTCGATGTTGCACGTTATGACGTCGAAAATAACATCCTCTGAAGCATCACTCGACGTCTGCCTGTTGCAAGTCAATCAAAGCACAACGATTTCGGTATGGCAGGTTTGATGGATCACTCCATGGTAATGGCGCAAGGCGTAGTAGATGAAGCGTTTTTGTATTCTCTCGATGCGTCAATGTGAACGGATGATACGAACCCAGATTTGCACTCCATACTCTGTACAGCGGTTCTCAACCTGTACATGCCCCTGAATTGCTTTCGCTGGCCCTAGGGGTACCTCGGACAAAAATGCGTAATGGACGTATTAATTCCAATCAAAACTCATTGAAATAGTTTTGATAATTGTATTTTATTTCAAAATTTTATTGTACATAATGCAATGCGATCAATAAATCCCATTAATTCTGCCTTTCAGCCAATGTATAGGGCTGCGGAACAAAAGATCGAACGAGCAAAACTTCGAATGAGCAAAATGATTTTTTTCACTAATGCTCGTTGCTTCGTTGCAAGAGGATTAGAATCCTTCTACGCATCTCAAGCCTTCTTCAAGCAGCTTGAAGGCCTTCTTACAGGCTGAAGCCTCCTGGGCACTAGAAGCCTCCTTTCAAGTGATTGGTTGCCTCCTTTCAAGAGGCTCGTAAGCCTCCTTTAAGAGGCTCAGAAGCCTTTTTAAGAAGCATAGAAACCTCCTTTAAGAGATGCGGCTCCTCCTTTCAAGAGGTTCGGTAGCCTTTTCAAGAGGCTCGAAGCCTCCTTTCAAATGGCCAGCCTCCAAGAAGCTCGGAAGCCTATTTTCAAGAGAATCGGAAGCCTCCTTTCAAGAGGCTCAAAATCCCTTTAAGAGGCCCAAAAGCCTCCTTTCAAGATGCTCCAAAGTCTTCTTTTCAAGAACTTGTGAGGTATGGGGTCACCAAGATTCGAAACAACAGGTTGGCACTCGAACACTTTCTTTCGACGAAAAAACGCGCTTTGCTACTGAAACGATAAACTTTATTCTAGTTATCCAGTCCAGTCTCCGACTATCGAAACTATAGACGCGGATGTGAATTATCGGATGGATTTATTTGAACTGAATTTGTTTCCTGATCTTCGCAGAGATCACATATCATTGTACAATACAATCCCTCTACGGTAATGTTCAGTCGCCAGCTGAACTGGTGATGAAAAAGCAATAGGATACTCTAATATTATTTACAGGATGCGGAATGATAATTGAAATTTTTGATTTTGAGCTTTTAACAGTTACGCTTAACAAAGCTCAAAAGACTTATTTTCTAGAGGCTCGAAAGCCTCCTTTTCTAGAGGCTCAAAAGCCTCCTCCCAACAACACCGGCAACATCTTCTCTGAAATCAATTTCAAAATATGTCACATTTCTATTTAATAGTTGTTTCAGAAAACAAGTTATGTTACATGAATCAGAAACAGTCATACATACGACGTGTTAACTTGAATTATAATAGTTGCATTAATCTCCATAACTTTTTTTGGATGTTACCTAAATGTTCCATCGTATGTTACAATACGTTGGAAATTATTTAAAAGTAACCATCTACTAAAACTTTGGTAACCACCTTTCAACAAGTCAAGGTTTTCTCCTACCGTGGAAAATGGACATTAGAAAGAAATCTGTAACTATGTTCTCTGTAGCGACAAAAAGTTGTGGAAAAAATTAAGCGTAATGGTAATTTTACCCGTCAAAAGAAAGTGTTATTGTCCCAACTCAAAACTACAAAATCCTTTTGGATGTTCTGAAAGTGATTCAATTCAACAAATACCACAAGTATCTAGCGCCGATAGCAAAATCTCAGCCAATGAGTTCTACCAGGCACGTCAATACGCACAAATGAGCAGCTTGCTGAAAATGATGAGTTGGATTCTGAATGAATCAAACTTATGATAACTTGAAAGCTGGTATGACAGATTTCAAAGAGGATTTGAAAGACTGGATAAAATTTCAAATCAAGCATACCGCTCTGAACTCATTGCTTGCCCTATTAAAAGTCACATTACGGATAACGTATTACCCAAAGATGCTAGAACTTTGGTGTGCGCCTCCAATACCTGTATTGCAGCGGATTCCAGTACATATTGGTGGAAATCTGGCATTACGGCTTATACAAAGTCCTCAATGAGACTTATCTCATGAGGATTTGCCAAACAAGTTATCGTTGAACGTGAATATCGATGCTTGCCAACTTTCAAAGTTCAACAACATCATTTTGGCCAATACTAATAAATATACACGAAATACGGAAACTTTGAAACCTTTAGTAGTAGGCGTTTTCTGCGGAGCATGTAATTTTTCTGAGGTGAATATTTATGGTAGATATTTATTTTTAAATTATTTTAATTTTACAGCGAAACCAAAAGATATAAACGTTTTCTAGCACCTTTTGTCCGAATTAAATGATATTCTTGAAAAGCTTATCATAAACCAGCAAATGGTACTCTTAAAATACTGGTGTTTTTGCGATACACCACTCGCGCGATGCTTCGAGGTTAGTATTTATACGAAAATAAAAATATATTGCGTTATATGCATAATTGTCCCATGTACCTAGGAATTCCAGCAAATATGGGCCAAATATGCATATGACGACAATGTATCTCCGAATAACATAATCTCAAAAAAATTTCTTACAAAAGTAGTATAGATGAACTTTATTTTATCTTGATCTGTGTATAGATAGAACGAGTATCGAAAACATTCCTCTTTTCAATCTTACGCACTTGAATCATTGAATAAAATATGAATAATTATTCTAGGTGTCATAGGACATAACGGCTACAATTCGTGTTTGAAATGTATCCAAGGGAGTACTCACATGCTTTTAAAACCATGATTTTTCCAGAAACAGACGCTGCTTTAGAAATGATTCGAATTTCGTTCCAGGATTCTGAAGGGCACCATGGTTCGATTCTATTTGGAAACAGTACGTGACCTAGATATAGTTAAAGATTTTGATCGGGACTCTTTACACTTATTAGATTTAGGAATTATGAAACGACTCTGAATGGTTGGAAATCTGGCAGCTCAATAATTACAAAGCTAAATGGACGGCTAAAAAGTAGAAGGCATTTCCGCTTTTCTGAAAACATTAAATTGCCGAGAGAGTTTCAACGTCCTGTTCGAGGCCTAGACCACCTTGCTCTCGGAAAGGTACAGAGTTGAGAACATTTCTGTATTTAAGTGGATTGTGAGCAAATTTTTTGAATCGGACGAAATTCTTGATCATTTTAATTTTTCTGTCTATATCAGATTTGCATAAGACGATCAAAATCGAAAATTACAAAATTGCTCGTAGTTTGAAAACAGATTTTCTCAAAGGAGTAATGATTTTGTGAGCGAACAAATGTTCTGTAGCAATATGCACAGTTTATCGCATTTAGTTGACGACGTTGAAAGGTTTGGACCACTGGTACATTCAGTGCTTACCTTAATTGACAGTTGAAACCGTTAAACTAATTTGATAAACACCACTGTCGCAGGTTGCTAGAAGAATAATCGAAATGCAGCAAACGTATCCAATCAGAAAAATAAATCCTGCAAATCAAAGCGACAAACTTCTCTCAAAAGAAAACTATCAGGACAACATATTCCACCTCAGTTTGCATCTTCACTACAAGAGGAAAGTTCAGATTTATATTCATTTGTGAACTTTGTTGATTTGTATAGATACTCAAAATCAGTGGATCATGTTTAACAAGAAACATGAAAGTTGTATCTGTATTATATCGTCCATAATACAACGTCTAATAGCATTTTTAATTGGTCAGCCATTAATGAACCTTTCTGTTGTTTAAAAACCTGTATTGTCTTCTTCCTTGCAGATCTACGGATCAGCCTAAGACAAGCGCCACAACTTCTCATTGAGTCAACTCAAGTTTATTGCAAAATGGCAAATCGAATGTCAAGACATAAAACTACCGAAATCAGTTTTCTTTCCTTTAATACATACGATCAAATGTATTGAGTGTTTATTGATTTAATAACAAAATAATAAAACAACCGAACTGAATACTGTTTGCATTCACTGTGTTCTGAATATCCATTGCTCTATACCTGCTGATTTTTAAATATCACCCACCATCGTGAAGTGACGAGTTGTACTGTTCAAACATCATCTCCACTTGAGATACAAGATGAAGAACTTTCGATTCCTTTGATTCAGTGTCTTTTGAATTATCCAGACTTTGATCACCTGTGATAGATGTACTACTGTTCCTGAGATGGTCCAGGGAAGTTTGCATAGGAGTTTGTATAGCTTCAGCAGGTACTGCAGCTTTCTGCCTTTTTCTTGAAGATGAAGCTCGACGTTCTCCACTTTCACTTCAGCGTTTTAGTTCCAAATTCTTGTACCTCAGAAGCGTTTTGAATAAATGATCACTTTGCTCACGTGTGTTGGAACAGTCGGCGCCTACGTTGCTGCATCAACTAGTGAAGTTTGGAACGTCTCCTGAAAGTTGATATTGTGACTCATTCATCAGATCCTTTCTTTGTGCGTTTGTTCCCCATCCAAGAAAAGGGTTCAACGTTCGGTGTTATCAGCTTTCGCACTATTGTTCTAAACAACGGCCCACTATCTCGTTTGCCATTGAGGCTGTAGATCGAATGTTGTATCGGAAAATTTCCCAGAGAATTCTGTATCAGATAAGCGTTGTTCGAAGATCTTGAACGCTTCGACGGAATTGATTTTGGCATACTCTCAAATTCCGTAAATTCTTCATCGTCGGATTTCAATTGGCGTAGCATCATTTGAATTTTCATCAACATTAATTTATTAACATTGGCCATGAAATCTCAATTTACCAAAAGTCCCCTCTGAACGTTCAATCGATCGTTTGTTTTGCACACCTCAGCATTGAGCTGGGATAACTTTGCTTCGAAAGCGTCCAACCGGACATTTATCTTGCAACTCGGTAATGACTGCGTACATATTGGTATTCGTTAACAGTAGAAGAAGATGCCATCTGCGTCAGTGTCAACTCCCATATAACTTCTGCTTGATGTTCGATACTGATCCATAATAACTTCATATCGTTATCTGTGAGTGCATAGTAATTACCATTTTCAAGCTGAGCATATGGCTTCCCATCGCTAGCTATTACTGGAATTGTGATGGGTTGAGAAGCCTGAAATAGAATGTCATATAAATTTATTTTTTCATACTAGTGAATCAGTTAAAGTGATTGACCTAAAGAACCCCAAATAGTGATTTCAAAAGTTGATTCTTCTCTGAATATTTTTAGAATCAGAGAAACTAGAAAGCACTGTATACTTGACGCCAATTTGCATAAATTTATATAGAAAAAAATCTCACCAGTTTTCAGTATTGCTGACAACTCTGAACCGATGTACCTTGTCGCCATTGTATTATTGTTGATTGAAATGGACCTACAGCATTCCGTTGATCCTCATATACAGATGCATTATTCGTAGAGGTTCTCATAAACCGGATTCTGGTTCGAATAATGTGGAAAAAGTAGGTGAGACGTCGATGTACCAGAGGCAGCAGTGTATTTGTCGTCATGGATGATGTATCCGGATGGCTTCAAAATTTCGTTTGTAGATTGTCCGGATAGGCTTCAAAATTTCGTTGGTAGATTGTTCAACGGTTGCTACTTGACGTTTGAGCACGTGTCTTGTTGGAATTCACATACACAGGTTTCGATTCAATGGATGAGCAGGAATCGCAGTATGGGAGGCGAAGATCCAGAAACAGCTACATACGCATTTGGCAAAGTCACGGATGCAGCTTCGTGCGGTGAGCTTCACACCTGGGAAATCATCTGGGTTGGAAAAATAGCAGTTGGTTGATCGGAAGATGTCGCATAACCTGGGGCTCGAATGGGGGACACAACAGTGACCGCAGGAGATAAAGACGCTTGTCCATCATTCATTCCAGATTCTTACATTCTTGAGCAGCCTGTAATCCAAGAATACATATTCAACTTTAAACTTCCTATAATAAAGTAAAACGTTACTTACTAAGTTAAACCTCTTCGATTTGAACTTTGGCTCTTTTTTGCTGGAGCAGAACGTGTTCCATGACCCATTTAGACGGCATCCTCAGAGTCAGTAACTTTTTCGAGGATGCCATCAAATCCTCGCATACGAAAAGTTTTAGCCCGTCCGAGAATTTCCATTTTGTTTTTCCATTATCTTTTCTGGCCTAAGATTTTCGTTTTTCGAAAGGCGTGCCAGATTTGATGGTGGCCAGTAAACAAATTTGTCTTCCACCCAATTCGATGGAACTACTGTCATTGAAGGCAGCGATTTTCTTGATTTACGCTTTGTACAATACGTACGGCATTGCGGACAATTTTTTAAAGATCGACGCTTATCACCAGAAAAGTTGAAAAAACAATTAAAACAACAAGAACGTTCTGAATAAATTAAAACACGTAGATCAGATACGGAACAAGTGAAACAACGGATCTGTCAAAACTCAAGTTACATCGCAAAATTTAGGCGAAAATAAGTTTTGTTGTGATTACATTTGTCAAATTACGGATGCATCGCAACATTATGTAGAACATATGTAACTTTTCATACCTTCAATTGCAATCAACAGGCTTTTTATGAATAAGTGACAGACTGACATGAAAGTCAAGTAATAGTTTCAAATTAATTTAACTAGACCAGGGATTATTTATTACTCAATTTTATTTCTAAGTAACTTTCTAATTTCTAAGTAAGTAACTAAGTAATGTCTTTTCTATAACCAATTCAATGTGCGCCAAAAAATCTTGGACAACAAAATGTTTGATTTGTTTTGCGAATTGGCATTGAAACATGGTTCATTTCGAAATTCAAAATAATAATAAAAAGCGTTTTGACATTTTGGTTAAGTTTGGGTAGAAAATCAGTTCCGCAAATGGATAAGGTGTTTGATTCTACTGTACCACTTGCGAAGTGTTGTTTTGCTGGTTATCCACCCACTTTTAGAAAAAATATTTAAGCTCTTCTAAAAGAATATATTCAACCGTCTAAGACGAGTTTAGTACTCATTTAATTCCACAAATTATTTTGATATCCAGATACGTATTTCGACCACAACTGTGTGATATCAAAATAATTGGTGGAATTAAATGGAGTACTAAACTCGTCTTAGACGTCTCCTTTCCCCAT
Organism: Armigeres subalbatus; assembly: GCF_024139115.2. Lineage (NCBI taxonomy): Eukaryota > Metazoa > Arthropoda > Insecta > Diptera > Culicidae > Armigeres > Armigeres subalbatus. The sequence continues at coordinate 434,071,144 of NC_085140.1, read as the reverse complement.
CAGTGTTTCATTCATGTTTTAAAATTTTCAATTAAATGAAATAATTATGTAGCTGCCAAAAAGGCGCCGTAATTGCAAAGTTGATTGATTCGTAGAAAAATAACAATTCATACCAAAATAATTGAAAATATTTGAATCTCGTGATTCATTCGTAGTTCGAATTTGCGAAAAATAGAACTGAGGGTTATACCAGTTTTGAGTTATTGTCAGTTGATGTTTTAGAACAGCTGCTGAGAAATTGGAACGCTTTTGGAAACCCGCGGTTATTCCGTTTAAAGTTGTATAGGAATGTATGGAAATCATATTTTTTACATTTTTACTTCTAGAGGTTTCATTTATTGTAAACCAAGTGACACATTATGTTAAAATATAACCAAAATGAAGCCGATGAACTTTTGAAGAAGGTTCGATGCTGGAATGTCCACAAAAAAGTTATAACCCTTCGAAGATTGCAAAACTCTATTATTCTGCCAGCACTGCTAGACAGGACCAATAATTTAACTGAGGTTATATCAAAATTATTTATCTTATAGGGCTGGGATGCAAATTGGAATTCAATCATCATTTCTCAACGTAAGGTCCTTCATAGAATACGCTAAAGGGGAGGGGCGTTCAGCCAAGCGTTACGATTCATACAAAAAAATTAAGCCTTCCATACAAAAAGTGTTACGAGGGGAGGGTGGTCCTAAAATCACCAAATTTAGCGTTACGTAATTTTAGAAAGAACCCTAGAATCAGGACAAGCAAGAAAGGTTTTGTCCACAAACAAGGGTTGCCCAGTAGTCTAGAAACATTTATCCAACTTTATGTGGTAATATTTTTGGGTCATCGCTAATTTTATTAAATTCATCGCCAATAAAAAATTTAAATTGTAATGTTTTGAATCTATCATACTCAGAATTGTTGTATTGCATGTTTGCACCTAAGTTGCATAATTTTCAGTGTAAATATTTTGGTGATTGTATCAAAACATTTGAGAGTGGTGTGTCTGTAAGAAATATCCAAAAATGGCGATATAATTGAATAATCAGAATAGAAATCAATAGATTATTCAAATATTGCTATTTAATAAGTTGTATAGTACTATAACTTTATTTATTATTGCAATGTCATAATTTTAAGTTTTCAAAGCATTCATTGGCAATAAAAAACTTACAAATTTTAAATGATGGAACTTCATAATTATAATTTATTTTATCCTAAAACTTTAAAATATTCATCATGTAATTTTACCATGCACAATAAAGTTTCACCATAAATTTTCAATGGCATGTAAATTTAGGTCATATTTATGAATCTACCCAACACATTGTTTTCAATGTTTTTAAAATTATAACGATTATTATGCACTGATATTTTGTATTCTATAAACATTTCGAATGACTTTCAGGCTTACTTCTACAAAATATGTAACATAACTTTCCGATAGAGAAACAATGTTTAGCATCCTGAATTTGAAATGATACAAAGTAACCTAAATCTAAAGTTATGATAGAGTTTCACAGCAACAGTTGCAGTTAGGCTAAAACCATTAATGGGTAAAAAGTATACATTTTGTTGGTCCATGGTCTTCAAAAGGGTAATTTTAAAACTGACAAATGGGTGAAAAAATACCCATGTTTTTTATTTGTTCGGAGAGAAAAATGTGTTTTCATCCATTAATGGAAAAATAATGTAAAAATTTCAACTGTTATCTCGTTTTTGCAAGGAGAATTGAAGCAACAGAGTCGGCTTAGACGTAAGTGAAAGACTACATTTATATAATTTCTTTACTATTTCTAAATTGCTTCAAGGTAAACGTTAGTAGAATTCTAGACCTAAAAACTACTTTTCCACATTTCTTCCTGATGCTACCTGACCCTAATGGAAAACCGTAAGTCTCTTAATTATCAAATAAATTGGTTAATTCTTTGAAATTTCACTTAATCACAGGTAGAATTATTCTGGAACCTGGTCTAGTTAAAAAAACACACAAAATCGGGTCGACTGTTTGACACAATCATCCGGAGCATGCATCAGGATGAGGCCATCAAGCTTTTGGATACAGAATTATGATTTTAGCATAATTGTGCATAATGATTATTTGGCGAATAAATGTATTAAACCTTATTTTTATTTATTGGAAAAAGTTCTGCACAAAATAATTGGGACATTAATTATCGGCAATTTACTCCAGAAAAGTGTATTTATTCACCCATTTCGCTAGAAAATTTATTGCGACCGATGGGTAAAATAATACCCATCTTTTGACAGAAACATGATTTACCTAATAGTTAAACCGGTTTTACTCATTTAATGAGTAGTGGCGGTTTTGACGAAAATGTTGCCATAGTACTCCATTAATGGGTTTTAGCGACTAACCGTGTGTGTGATTTTGGTTACACATCATTACGAAAGGACCTATTATGCGACGATTGCAATAAGTCACAATAGATCTCACCTTTTGCGCTTTTTGGTTTGCATTACTGAGCTATCATCGTTGCAACAGCTTTGATTTTTTGATTTGCCGCTAATACTACTGCTACTTATTTACAACAATGTGTGCTACTTGGGCTTTCAAGAGGCTCGAAGCCTTCTTTCAATATTCTTTCAAGATGCTCTTTTCAAAGAGCTCAAAAGCCTCCTTCAAGAGCTCCTATCAAGAGCTCAGAAGACTCCTTTCAAGATCCTTTCAAAGGCTCAAAAACCTCCTTCAGGCTCAAAATCTTCCTTTCAATAAGCTCAAAGCCTCCTTCCAAGAGGCTCAGAAGCTTTTTCAAGAAGGGTAGGAAGCCACATTTCAAGAGACTTAAGCATCCTTTCAAAGACTCAAATGCCTCCTTCTAAGAGGCTCGGAAGCGTCCTTTCAAGAGCTCAGAAGCCTCCTCCTTCAAAAGAGCTCAGAGCTCTATCGAGAGCTCAGAAGCCTTCTTTCAAAAGGCCAAACCCCCCATTCAGAGTGGCTCAAGATCCTTCTTTCAATTGGCTTGAAGTCTACTTTCAAGTGGTTCAAACCTTCTTTCAGAGGCTTGGAAGCGTCGATGGAAGCTGCGAAAAGGCCTCCTTTTAGTGGCTCAAAACCGCCTTCAAGAGCTCAGGCCTCTCTACAAGAGCTCAAGAAGCCTCTAACGAAGAGGCAAGTCTACTTCAAAAGGTTCAAAAGCAGAAGCCCTTTCTAAGGGCTAATTATTCTTTCAAAGGATTAGAAGCCTTATTTCGAGAGGGGTACCTCAATCAATGCAAAAGTTTCAAGGTACCAAGCAGCCCTGCCGTCCTGTTTAGTCACGCTTAGTCGACATCTAAGAAGCTTTCCCTAAAGCAAAATTTGTTTGGTCTATTTTAGCTCATTCAAACTCATATTCGCATATAGGTCTCAGTATGATAGTTACTATCAACTGTGTGTACAAAATAATGAAACCAATCGGTTTTAAATCCGCGATGTTGTGCATCCGTAGTACGCTTCGCACTGCCGCGCCCCCATGAGTCGCAGTTGAGCGCTGATAGTTACTATCAACTCCCCAAAGCTAACATCATCGAGTACGCTTCGCACTGCCGCGCCCCATGAGTCACAGTTGAGCGCTGATGAGTACTATCAACTCCCAAACTAACATGTTGTGCATCCGCGAGTACGGCTTCGCACTGCCGCGCCCCCCATGAGTCGCAGTTGAGCGCTGATGTTACTATCAACTCCCCAAAGCAACATGTTGTGCATCCTGCATGTACCTTCCGCACGCCCCACGAGCTCGCAGTTGAGCGATGATAGTTACTATCAACTCCCCAAGCAATCATGTTGGCATCCGAGTACCTTCGCATTGCCGGCGCCCATATGGGTCTTGATTCTGCATTGAAAGTATTCTATTGTTCACTAAATCGCATTCCAACATCCCCTGAAAACATATTTTATTTTGGGATACTTGGGTCATACACCCCTGCCGTCCTGTTTAGTCACGCTTAGTCGACATCTGAAGCTTTCCCTAAAGCAAAAATTTGTGTTGGTCTATTTTGGCTCATTCAAACTCATATTCGCATATATGGTCTCAGTATGATAGTTACTATCCTGTGTGTACAAAAATAGTAAACCAATCGGTTTAAATCGCGATGTTGTGCATCCGTGATGCACTTCGCACTGCCGCGCCCCTCATGAGTCGCAGTTGAGCGCTGATAGTTACTATCAACTCCCCAAAGCTAACATTGTGCATCCGCAGTACAGGCTTCGCACTGCCGCGCCCCATGAGTCGCAGTTGAGCGCTGAAGTTACTATCAACTCCCCCAAAGCTAACATGTTGTGCATCCGCAAGTACGGCTTCACTGCCAGCGCCCACGAGTCGCAGTTGAGCGATGATAGTTACTATCAACTCCCCAAAGCTATCATATTGTGCATCCGAGGTACGGCTTCGCATTCCGGCATATATGGGTCTTGATTCTGCATTGAAATATTCTTTGTTCACCTAAAATCGCATTCAACATCCCCTGAAACATATTTTATTTTGGGATACTTGGGTCATACAGCCCTGCCGTCCTGTTTAGTCACGCTTGTCGACATCTAAGCTTTCCCTACAAAAATTTGTGGTGTCTATTTTAGCTCATTCAAACTCATATTCGCATATATGGGTCTCAGTATAATGATTACTATCAGCTGTGTACAAAAACAGTAAACCAATCGGTTTTAAATCCGCGATGTTGTGCATCCGTGAGTACGACTTCCCTGCCGGCCCCATGAGTCGCAGTTGAGCGCTGATAGTTACTATCAACTCCCCAAGCTAACATGTTGTGCATCCAACGGCTTCGCACCGGCGCCCCCATGAGTCGCAGTTGAGCGCTGATAGTTACTATCAACTCCCCAAATAACATGTTTGCATCGCAGTACGGCTTCGCACTGCCGGCGCCCCATGAGTCGCGAGTTGAGCGCTGATAGTTACTATCAACTCCCCAAAGCTAACATGTTGTGCATCCGCAGTACGCTTCCACTGCCGGCGCCCCCATGGGTCGCAGTTGAGCGCTGATAGTTACTATCAACTCCCCAAAGCTAACATGTTGTGCATCCGCAAGTACGGCTTCGCACTGCCGCGCCCCACGAGTCGCAGTTGAGCGATGATAGTTACTATCAACCCCCAAAGCAATCATGTTGCATCCGAGAGTACAGACTTCCATTGCCGGCGCCCATATGGGTCTCTTC